>NC_133210.1:21691952-21736952 GCF_958299795.1 Porites lutea | reverse complement strand
GGTTTTGCACGACTACAACGTGAAAGTTCCAGAATCGTCCTAGTTATACGTTTTATAAAGGAAATGTCGTACGTGTTCTTGTTCCTTTTTTTTTCACTGCGGCTCATTTTCACCTTGGTGGCCGCTAGTATTTCTCTTTTTCTCACCGCCGCGACAAATTTTTCATGTTGTCCTTCCAACAAAGAATGCCCTTCGTTTTTTATGTCGCTCTAGCTCTCTGTCGCTCTTTTTCGCGTTGAGCTTCGCTGGCCCGCCTCTTTTCTCTTTTTCTCTGTCTTTCTGTTTCTCTATATTCCAAATTTGTGGACATGATAATTAATCTGAGCTTAATACTTTAGACAACACGGATACAAAAACAATTTTCCGTTTTCCGTTTTCGTCTTTATTAGAGACCTTTAGATTCGAGGACGAGAACGACTACGAGTACGAGATTTGATTTAAAGTTTCTTTGCGTATTGTCATAAAATAGACACCCCTGAATTCTTCATTGTACTTTTTTGTCACCAGAAAAGTTAGCACTGTTGTCGTTATTGAAGGAGGTTAAGACTTCTCTCGACTGAAAAATGCTATAACTTCTAACGTTTGATAGCTTGTTTCCGCCACTTCGACATTCTTGCTAAAAGTCGTAGTAGAATGACGACGGCTACCACGTTTTCCCCCCAAAATGATGCTGCCTCACGCGCGCCCAACACTTAGTATCGAGAAAATATCGTACTCGTAGTCGTTCTCGTCGTAGAATCTAAAGGTCTCTATTGACTCTTTAGTTGTCTCTGCTTCACAAGACGCGGGTGGCTATGCGACTTCCCGCCAAAATAAAATGCCAAACGGTCGGGCGTACGGTCACTTGATTACCAAAATTTCTCTGATGGGTAGATTACCACACCTGTTTAGGTATGGAGCTACGCTCGCGCGCACGTGGAGCTCCGCCATTAAGATCAAGTAAAAAACTTGATTGATTCATTCAACTGCTTTTTTTGGTCGTCCGTCAAATAAGGCCGTCATGTTATGTATTTATTGTCGGTGAAGACTGTGAACGTGAGTAGTGCTTTGCAATCCCTTCTTTGCCACTCAAAATAGATGGAGTGTGTTTCAGACAAATTTGTTGGTTTTGTTCTTTCAGTTCAGATTGCTACTTTCTAGCTGATTCAGTTAAGAGCCCATAACTCCAAAAAAAATTATTATGTTAACTGAAAGAACACATTTACTACAAGAATTTCGAAACAAAATGAGATTTTTTAGAATTTTTAAAGTCTAAATTTCTTTGGTACAGCCGTTCCACCAATATCACGAAATAGCCAGGCTCATATGTGTCGTCATAGCGGAGCTCTCGCGCGCGAAGCGCGCCAGCGGAGCACCATGGGTTAGAAAATGAAGTAATCTAACCATCCGAGAAAATTTGATAATCACGTGACCGTACACCGACCGTCCGTCTGCATCACAGGCATACCAATGTAAAATAACTCAATCAACAGGTATGGCAACCCAAATGCAACTCGAAGTTATTTTGGCGGGAAAGCGCATAGCAACCACAACTAAGAAGGCAATCAACGGAAAGCGAAATTTTTTTCTCTATCCGTGTTGTCTAAAGTATTTAGTTTAGATTAATTGTCATGTCCACAAATTTGGAATATAGAGCAGGAGAAAGACAGAGAAAAAAGGGAAAGTAGGCGGCACGCCAGCGAAGCTCAACGAGAAAAAGGGCGATAGAGGTCAAGAGCGAGAGATAAAAAACAAAGGAGACATTTTTTTGTTGGAAGAACAACATGAAAATTTTGTAACGGTGGTGAAAAAATGGGAAATGCTAGCGGCCACCAATGCAAGGTGAAAATGAGCGGCAGTGAAAAAAAAAGTGAACGAGAACACGTACGACATTTCCTCCATAAAACGTGTAACTAAGACGTTTCTGGAAGTTTCACGTTGTAGTCGTGCAAAACAACGGCAAAGAAATGTACAAAAAAGTGTGCTGCACGTGCAAAGTTACTTTTTTTGCCAAATAGAGACCTATTGTTGTTTTTTACCATTCTCCGGCGTTGCCTTCGCCGCTTAGTATTACATGATTTTATGGTTTTTCTTGAACAGACTATAAATATTATCGAGAGCTTCGCTTTTAGCCCTGGCTAAATCTATATATTAAGACATAAGTACAGGATTTTTTGCCTTCTTATCCCTCTTTTCGAGTTGACAGTGTCGTTGGAACTAACTGAAACGAATCTTACTTGCTTGACAGCTGTTTCAGTTTGTGAAATGGAAAAATATTTCTAGAACTCCAATTCAGTGTTTACTTGTGCTTAAGTCACGTGTCTCCTTATATAGTTACGTCATAATTCTTTAATCCACGTCACAGCTCCTTTGTTTTCCAGTGGCATCCGACGTAAGACTAAGACGAATGGAGGCTCAAAATAAAGACATATTTCAACATTTCAAAATATTCTAAAAAAATCTAGTTGTGTTAGATGCTCTCACAGGAATGCGTAGTTTTCAATAAAAAAATTAGGTTATGGGCACTTAAATGAATCGTTTGTAAGGTACTCTTAGCTATGATGTTTACTTTAAATGGTATTTGAGTTGGCAAAGAGCCGAAAAACGCACGATTGACTCCCCGGAAGTATTCGTTTACAACTGAGCAGCTGGTTTTAAATGTCAATGTCAAACTGAATAAGTATCAAAGTGAACATGATCTTCGCGGTAGAATGAACCGATAATGTAGGAGCTGCTCGGAAAGTCTTTCCTGATTCGTTCTTATAAACAATGGTAATTCATTGTTTACCAGGAATCGAACCCTGACCTTTGCGATGACCAAACACAACGCTCTGCTATCCATTGAGCTAATCAAATCAATTGGAGAGAAAGTATTTATCCACAGTTCAAAATATGATCCGTTTCATATATCTCATTTCATTCTTAATTAGTGTTGCCTTACCATGTTTTAGTTGTCCAGATTAGTGGCATGGAAGGGCCTGGCGAGAGTGAGATGGAAGAGCTAGTTAGGTAAGCATTTGTACGAAAGGTTAAGGCACGGTCGCCTTATATCTTAGTAAAGAAAAGGTATTTATCCTGTATCAAGAACACACCATATACACAAAGGGCAAAAATTCTCCTGGATTTACTACTTTTTATGTGATTAACATCAAATAGTGATAATTCGTCGAGTATTTTTGCTCTTTACTTACAATGTAAACTAAAGGAACCACGTTTTTTGTTGTTTGAGCAATTACCAAAGACCAAGAGCTATAGTTGCCTTATCTTCACTACAGCACCCCAGTCCCACATGTTCCTACATGGGAGTTTCCACTCTGTAACTTAGCAATTGAGAGAGTGATTGGTAATGGTGCCTTTGGAGTAGTTTCTAAAGCATACGCTCGTCATTTGCCTGACAAGCCTGATGAATGGACCATTGTCGCAGTTAAAAGCTTGCAAGGTACCATAAATTCCAATATATTATTCCAATTAAACATACTGACTATTGACCCTTCTTAGGTAAATTGTCAAGGCACTTACCATGTAAACCAATGTTATAAAACCTATGTTCCATACTATATACTACTTTATTATAAACCCTATGTTCCATGGTTTCTAATTTGGTGTCTTAAGAATCCGCAAATGTTCTTTTATTTTCACTTCCAATGATTAAATTTACCTTACTGGCACTTGTGAACAGATGATGCAACTGAAAGCGAAAGAAAAGATTTGGTCTCCGAGCTGAACCTTTTGAAGAGACTTAAGCCGCACCCATATATTATAAGACTGTTAGGCTGCGTTACAACAGAGCCAGGTAAATAATAGACTTTTTTCTTTTACCATTCAGTTAATTAACTTGTTATATTTAAACTTCTTAGTGCACGTATCGAATTTGCAAGCTGTTAAATGGTGCATCTATTTTTAGTAGTTACTTGCTAAAGATTATTGTAAAAGATTATTTTCCTTGGATGAACAAAACAAGTATTGGTGACGTAGTGATACGTTATATATTCCTTAGCAGTTGATACATCTTCATCGTGAAAGAGGTTGTGCATTTTTAGAGGCTGTAAATTCACAGGGGACAACGAACTGTTTTTCGAGCATAGACTATAGTTTTTAATCCGGCACTGTTAGTGATATGCTTTTATATCTAGCCGGATTTTTGAAAACGAACAAAGCGAAACCTGTGTTCAGCTAAATTCAGCTAAATATAAATACATTTCTTTTATAGATGGTCCGTTTGTTATCATTGAGTATGTACCGTATGGAGATCTGCTTGGATATCTTCGGAGAAGTCGAGGAGCAACTGACCGCTATTACGATGAACCTGAAATCGAACCCACGACAAACCTGACATCACAGCAGATGTTAAAGTATGCATGGCAGATATCTGAAGCAATGCGGTATATCGCATCGAAAAAGGTACATGGTGCTCTTCATTGGTCATGACTTGTGGGAAGAACATGGACCTATCCGTCACAACATCAGTTTTTAAATACGATCCCTAAAAAATAGTGAAACAACTTAACATAAACCCATTGCAACCCATTGGACAGCGATTGGATGAGGTTGAGTAGATATAAATGATTCTGCGAATCATAATTAGTAAAGAAAACTGGTTATGAAAGCCGACAAACATCAAAGTTGAAAACTACGGTGCTGTAGTTTATGTTGGAAGCTCTCTGACCCCCACAGTCCTTTGCTTTTTGTTTACAAATTGTGACTGAATAAATTAATACGATGTTTTTAGTGGTCAGCAAGTTCAAAATTAGAGGAATGCTATTGAACGTTGTGCACTGTCAGGTCAGAAAAGCTAACAAAAACATATAGCAAGAGAGTCTAACGGGTTTCATAACCATTCCACTTTTTAATAACTATGTGCAAATCGGGGGAGGGATATTTCTGCCCTCTTAAACTCTCTATCATATTTAAAACATTCAGTTTTAAGGTCAAGACAGTGTTTCCTCAACGCAAAATTTTTTAACACATTTGTTCGTCCCTCGGTTGTTTGAGGAAATGTAGTGGTGTTTTTTTTCTTAGAGATATTTTCCATTAGACCTTGGCACCCTCCAGTTTCCTTGTGTGTGCTTATTACCTTTTTGAGACATTGATTCGGCTGCTCTGGGCTTCCCCTGTGGTATGTTCAGATATCTTCCGCTATCATTTACGAGCTCTGTTTTGCCAAAATGGCTGGGCCTCCGAGCTCCTGTCTTTGTATGGCGTCAATAGTCCAGCAATTTTTTTATCATTAACGACTATCATAATAAATCCTCCAAATTTAGTTAGCGCTAGCAGGTTATGAGAAATGAGCCGAGGAATGTAAGACAATAATGTACTTACAAATATTTCGAACGGCATACTGCAATTTTTTTCAAAGGATTATGCCATGGCCATTCAACTGATTTCTCGGCGTTTTTTCCGTGAAAGTGAAGCCAAACAGTCATTCTTGATTGTATTAACTAACAGGCCAAAAGCAAGCATTTCCATATCAACGGCTTCGCACTCAGCCTTGCTGTGAAGTAGATTTCATCATCTCGATTAGGTTGGTAAAAGCCGGTTAGGCAACGCACCAACCACTTACAAAATACAAAAAAATATAACAATAAAAATTACATGTAACAATAAAAAAAGAACAAATTAACCAAGGTAGTTCTTAAATTCTTCAAGAGACGAAGGGCATATCGGGGAGGAGCTGATGCCAGTCTCTAGAAGTTGTTGGAAAAACAAAAACTTGAACACACCTTTCTTTTTTTCTTGATTTTTGGGGCAACTGGGAAATAGCCTATATATCATTTTTGTTTACATACCTATTTTGAATTAATTTAAGACTATTTTGCAGCAGGCTCAATTCAAATAACAGCTAAAGGTGACAGTGGTACAATTAAGCCTCATCTTCACTGTAGTAGTCTTATATCTGTCGCTTGACTGGCTTTACTCATCAGTCAGTGTAACAATAAACACTTAATGACTGGTGCCTAGGGAAACAGTTATTTCGTTTCCCGAGAATCTCAACATTGAGATTCGAGGGAAACAAAATAAACCGTTTCCCTAGGGAGTAGTCTTTAAGTGATTTGTTACATAGCTGGAAATTGGGGGCTGGAAATTCATTAAACCTCGCTGTAACGAAGGTCGTCGGTCAACATTCGCGGCCTCAGACGTCATAGATTTTGCAATGTTGCCTGCTCAGAGATTTTGGCGGGAACCAGTTTCATTGTTAGATGCTATGTGACCTCGAAGTAACCAATGTTGTGATTGTTCACAACATAGATTCTTCACAGAGACTTAGCAGCAAGGAATGTACTGGTTGGTGAGAATTACAGGTGCAAGATTACTGACTTTGGAATGGCTCGAGATGTCAATTTGAAAGAAATTTATGTTTCACGATCTCAGGTATGCGGCTTCGACTTGATCTAAGTCTTCAGTTTCCAAATATATTATAAAAGTGGGGACACCTTGAAGCTTCCTTTCTGACTGTACATCTGATCCATGATAAGTACATTGATATGAGGTCATTTTATTGTTTCCAATTTTCAAAATTCAAATAACACTTAATAGACATATCTCTGCTTTTAATCTAAATTTATTAAAGAGGCCATTTATTTCAACATTGCTTAAGTCAGTTTTATTATTTTTTGTTAGGGTCGTATCCCAGTGAAGTGGACAGCAATTGAAGCAATGACAGGGGCAATGAAATACTCCACCCAGAGTGATGTGTATGTATTAAGTGAACCTAAATTTGCTGTGAAATATTTTCTTCATTCTATTTACTAAAAACTGTGATAAATAAGATATAATATGAGTGGTGTGGAAGTCAATGTCTGTTAAATGGCTCTGTTTAGACCTTAAACAGAGCTCTTCAACAAAGACTGAGTTCGACATTCACATTCTCATTTCTGCATTCTCGTCTGAGGGCTTTCAAAGTATTATAGTACTACTATTTTGCACTACCAAGGAAACGTTTTCAGAGAAACCTTTTTTGGGCAACTGTATTTAACTGAATTGTAACGAAATGATTCAAGAGAAAGGACTCTTAAGTTATTTATAGATAAATAAAATTAATTTGTCTTTTTTTTTTGCATATATATTTTCCAGATGGAGTTTTGGAGTCGTTCTTTTTGAGATTTGCACTATTGGTACGTCAATGGACGATTTGCTATTGCCATTATGTCATTATACTAATAAATTATGTCATTATACTAATAAATCAAGTGTTATTTTTAAACCTATACTTTTTGTGGTATCCTTCAAAAACATTCTCGTCTCTTCCATAACCTGGAAATCAAAGGTAGATACAATTTAACTCATATATGAGCCATACACATTGTCAAGAAAATGTTGTGGCGTCGTATTTCCTTGTTTAGTCTCACGGAAGCACTTATAGTTTACTGTATTTAAATCAACAGGATCCAATTTATAGTAGACGATTTTCTTATATTTCAAAGTTTAAAATTTACTAGTATTTCAGAATGTCGATAGTTTATGAAGATCATTGTGAGAACCTTGCTTTACAGGAGCTGAGCCTTATCCAGGAATAAGTCCATGGACATTGCCGAATGTTTTACTCAAAGGATACAGAATGCCGAAACCAGAATATGTCAGGGATGAATTGTATGTTTAGAATGTCTGGTTTATGTAATTTTTTTTTTTTTTTTGAAAAAAAAACCTCCTCTTAAGCAACATTGCATTCAATTGTGATGTCGTAGTCTGTCTCACCCTCATCACTTCCATCGAATTCAGCTGTTATGAATCCTCACTTTTGATAGTGACAGAACATGCTACTTTACATTTAGGTACGCTATTATGATGGACTGCTGGGAAACAGAGCCTGAAAACCGACCGTCATTTGATTCACTTTGTAATAAGATCAAACGATTGGAGATGGGGGCTAACCAGGTCAGAAATCCATCTGTCTGATTTAGTGACTTATTTAATCGATACAAAGTAAGATTTTTTCCGTTGAAACTTCCTACAGAAACGGTTTTCTGATTCAATTACTAGATGATGTCTTACAAATCTCAGGTGTTAGGAAAAAAAGAAAAAATAACTCACACCGAACGGAAGGGAACGTAGGGAGGACAGGAAAATGTCATTTTTAAAAGATTGCACCGATTATCCTGATCCAAGAAAGCCCGCCAGAAAGCTCTTCCCTTCTAGCCAAGAGAAATTGGGATTGAATTAACCTTTCTAATCTAATAATTTGCTTCTTTCGTCTTTCAGAACTATGTGAATATACGAGACTGTCTAGAAGCTCATGAAAATGAATTAGCGTAAAACACCTATGGTCCACGATTCATGCAGGAACAATTCACCAGGGACGTTTTCATACGGGAGGGAGGGAGGGACCGCAAGAGTTCTCACTTCTTGCGCAAAAAACTTGGGGATCGGTGGTGGTCTAGTGGTGAACACACTGTAATTTGGATGCTTTGATTCGGATTCAAGTCTTTTCGACCTGTTGTATCCTACAAAAAAAACCTCCTCCACATTAACGCTCCCTTCCAAGGCCTATACATGGTTACTGCGGGTATTTCTACAGAACGCTGTAGCGTCGGGGGTAAACCTTGCGGTCTTTACACATGTAGAAGGGATCGCAGTACTCCTAATATAATGATAATATAATATAAGCGCTTCACACTACTGAAAAGAAAGATTATCTCTGGTCGGTTTGGCCTGACTCGCTCGAAGAGCGCTTTGTCAATTTATTTTTAATGCGAGAGACAAAAAAAAAGCTGATCCTTCTCCCTGTTTCCCACCTATTGACACATTACAAGAACGTATATGGGTTTGTTACCAGTGAGACTAGAGTGCTGAGAAACCCTTCTCAAATTGTTACAAGTTCAGTTTTTTGAAGCAAGCCTTGTCTTTATCGAAAAAGCGTGAGAAATTGATAGCCATAGAGCATTTGTGCCATAAGTATTATAACTATTGCCGAAATGAAGTCTAAAAGTTTAACCTTTATTTAAAGACTGGTAATTGTTCACTGTTGAAACAATGGAATCATTTACAAACATTAGATAAAGTAACGAAAAGTCCTTGTATCCTGTACGTAAGGTCGTAAGTTAATAAGTTAAAATAATATTAATAATAATAATAATAATAATGATAATAAAAGATTTTCAGGGTTATGAAGCAGAAGTAGCCATGTTTATAGTGAAATTATCGCGAATCTGGGTTCGATTCTGGGTCAGGTTCAATGCCGCGTTGCTAACATTCTTCCTTTCCAGCAGTGATCACCTTGGGTAGTGTTAGCCTCGCATAAGACCCAAAATCCCCAGAAAAGAATTTGTTTTTATAGCAAACGCAGAGTGATTTATAGAGTGAATTCTCCGATACAAGATTAACCATGATCAAAAAGACAGAGCTGTCGCCTGGTTTAAGTTCTTAGATGAGTATAGTTTTGATTAAGGCAAACAGAAGTGTCATCTTGTTTTTCCTGGGTTGTATACAGCACTGGAGGAAACTTCTGAGACGTGTTCCTTTTACAAAATAACTTCTTTTTGTAAACACAAATATACTATGCCATAACTATCAATCTGCAGCAAACAGAATAATAATTGTAATGTTCACCCCAGTTGATGTTGTTGTTGGAGCCTTTCCCTGTAGTAACAAAAAGTTACTTACTGATCCTATAGCCATTATTATTCATTCAAAATATTCCCCCGAATCTTATTGGCTTAAAGCACATGCATAATTCACCATAACTTGCTACTTATGAACAAAATTGGAAGAATTTTGCGATTAATCAACCGATGACGTCAAAAGTGCAGCTTCCCTGCAGGTTAATGCACCGTTAACCGAGAAGACCTGGGGACGAGTTGAGTTGTTTTGGATGTAAAAACAAAAATGGCGGACAATTGACTCGTCTCAAGATTAAGAAATAGGCAAAATAATAGCCAAAAACATGGCAAGAACAGCAAGAAGACAACTCGAAGGGCGAAATCCGTATCATATGAAGAATATGGAGATGTCGGAGGGTGTTATCCGCCTCGGCCGAACACCCTCCTCGATCTCCATAATTCTTCATAAGATACTCAGCCTCATTCATTAATTGTTAAATACCCCATACTTACATTTCAAGCCTTCCTGAGCGGCTTGTATTTATAGCAAAGTTGATAAAATACGTGGAGAGACCGCTGCAAATGACAAACGTATGGTATTTACAAAAAAAAATAAATGCTCGTTATGTTACTAGATCCGAATTCGTGACGACTTAAAAGACACCTAGGCTTATGCTTTTTCAGGTTTTTAAGTATCATAGTTTGGTGATATCATTAAAAAAACACAAACTCGACAATTTCTGGTAACACACTGATGCACAACATTTATAACCATGCTAGGAAGAGCATTATTTTCTTCTGACTGGTCAAGTATTGACAGCTGACCGCTGAATTGGATTAGTAGGAAAATTGTTGGGCATAATGGAAATACAGAGGTCCTCATAGCAGACGCTTCCTCGTCCTTTGTCCTTTTCGCTTTGTCCTTTGTCCTTTCGTCCTTTGTCCTTTCCTTTCGTGTCATCCACTAGCTAGTTTTAGCCTAGTTTAAGGTGTTTCGATACAGTTTTTCAGAGGCCATACCGATATTTTTCAATCGCCTTAAAAGCGGTTTTTTTCCCTGTCCGATCGCTACAAAATTTTCACCAGTAATTGGCTATGGATTGAAATTTGTGAAAATGCAGTTTTAATTAAAATCGATATTTTTATGACAAAAAACTTTGAAATTGATAAATGCAAAATTTTGTGTGATCTAGACCAGCTACTGAAAATCCAACGCTAGGAACTTACAGTTTGGTGTTTAGCAGACAATCTCCGTAAGAAGTAAAAAATTCTGTATGTTTGAATTCAACTAAAACGAAAATATATTTCAAACCTTAAATTTTCAATAGCCGTGATAGATTATTTGATAAAAAAAAGTCATGAATGACACAAATTATTCTTAAGTAGCGTCACAATGCTGCTTAATATCATGTTTTAATAATAGGAAATTTTGGTTTATTTTCGTTCTTGCGATCTTGAAAACTAACTCGTTTTCTCACCCCCCTGAAAAAGTGCAACTTCATTCAAAATTTGGACTTTTATCTCTGAAACGACTCGAACGAATTTTTTTAAATCTCTTCACATAATCTTCATAATGTATATAATAATGTCTGAAACTTTCATTAAGATTGATTCACTGCAACACCTTGAAATTTCAAGACAAACCTAACCTACGAACCGGTCAAAAATCCGCGCTACAACACTCACTGTTTTGACGTTATGCTAATTTTTCCAAATTAATGCGGACAATACATATATCTATGACTAGTATATTTCAGTGTGCATTGAGTATTGTCAATGTTTTACATTCAAAATATGCGATAAATTCAAACTAAAACTGAATGTACTAGTCATGCCGTCTAACCAAAGCTTTACAGATTTCAGGCGTCAAAACCCAGGTATAAATTGCAAGTTGTACCTTGTACTCTAAATCAAAATCTAAATATTATTCTGTCGGCAACAATCAGTGGACACCACGCCAACTCTAAAACACTAAATTATAAAAATTCAAAAATTAAAGATGGAAATTAAAACTTAAACTACAAATAAAACTAATATAAACTGCTTATAAAAGATAACCTAGAAGATTTTACCGTTAAAAATAGACAGAGATTACATTCAGTTATTGTCCTGGGAAAGAATGAAAATCTTAAAACATCCTTGTGTCCTTTCGGTACAATAAAATTAAAATGGTGGCTTCCTTGTGTTCTCCTCTCTCCATTTGGAATCAAATAGTCCTTCCATTCCCCCACCTATGACATCATAGCACATTTATAAATAACGGAGAGCCCTGTGTGTCTTCTCATTGTTTCAAGTGTGTCCCACTTTAATTCTTGCAGCATTCCCGCCAACTTGTTGTTTGATCGTAATTTCCCGTGACAAAGCGAGCCGAATTTCGTTGTACCCTTTCAAGAGCGACTTTATCTTTCTGTTATTGCGGTTCCCATGCACTACGGACATTTCATCGTCTCACAGGTGTCGTGTACGCGGTTTCTTTCCACAGATTGCGTTAAGACATAATTTGCCCTAGATGAGATATTACTTCGATGTGTGGGGACCACCTTATTTTGTTATCAAGCACTACTCCCAGATAAGGGTGAGAATTAACTTCTCCTAGAATTTCGTCACACGCTTTGATGGATCTCTCTTGATTGTAAAGCACATGACCTTACACTTTGACATACCTTGAAGAGTTGAATTCCATCTTTGACTTTTGTTGCCAAGCTTTTGATCTAAATAGATCAACCTGAACATCACCTTCACAACAGATTGTTTCATAAAACAATGCATCATCAGCGAAAAGACTCCCCTTTGAGTTAAGACCATCAGGTGAGTCATTTATATATATTAAGAACAGTAACGGCCCTAAGACCGTTCCCCTCGGACGCCAGATGTCGTGACTCCAATAGCAGATGAGGCCCCTGCACTGGTACTGATACACTGGTACACTGAGTTAGAAACGATTCGAACCGGTTAAGTAGTGAGCCACGAATTCCGTAATACCCAAGTTTCGTGAGAAGACGACGATGAGGAAGTTTGTCAAACGCTTTTGAAAAATCAAGGACTACGGTGTGAGTTGTTTTGTTAGACTGAATGGCACTTGCTATTTCATGAATGGTACATATGAACTGTGTTTCTGTCGATCGTTTTGCATGTTGGTTATCAGTGGGCACTCCATATTGCCACAGGTGATTCATAACATGGCTGTGCACAATGCGCTCAAGTACTTTTGAAGCGATGCAAGTAAGTGATACGGACCTATCGTTTGATGGATCCGATTTCTTTCCTTTCTCGTGAATGGCACATAAGTTGGCATGTTTCCATTTGCTGGGTACAGTTCCGGTATTGATACAGTCTTGATAGATATCAGTAAAAACCTTCGATATTTCTTGGGCATTCTCCTTTAAAAAAAACAGGGGGGGGGGGGGGAATTCCATATGGGCCATAAGCTTTCAATCCACTGAGATGCATTTCGATTCCAGAGGTTGGAATAGTTAATATTCCAATAGCGGGAGTAGGTTTTTTGCCGGGATCTGAGATATCTTCTGTTTCTTCGTTGTTCAAAATACTGGAGAAGCCTCAGCTCTCGGCTCAGTAAACACTTCATTTCCAAGAGTGGAGTCGTCGAGAAAGTTAGAAAGATAATTGTTTCTGGACCTACTCAAGTTCTAGTGTAATTGTTCCCTGTTTAATTTGCACTTATACCAGTCAGACTGCCTTCCAGATTTCTTCCCCCTTTTGTATAACTTTTGCTTTTTCTTAGTCTGTCACTTCCAACTGCGGTTAAATCAGTGTAGATTACTTGGTGTGAGGTATAATGAACTTGTGCGGCATGCAAGAATCCATTATGCCAATAAGCCTTTGTTGGAACATGTTCCACTTTGCATCCACAGATTCGTTCTTCATGACTTCGAAGTCATTTGCAAATTCTTGTAGTTCCTTCTTAATACGTGTAGTATCTGCTCTCTTCCTTATGTTAAACTTGCGTTTGACTGGTTTTTCCTTTCTAGGTGCAAGGTTCACTTCAAAAAGTACCATATCATGATCGCTTATTCCCGGGATTATCCCAGCATCGTTTATAATATTGTTGTTGTTTGTCAGCACTAGATCGATAATGTTATCGGGTTTAGTAGTCTTAGTAGGCTCTTGAACTAGTTGGGTAAGTCCACGGTCATCGATGATTTTAAGTAGTCGTTCAGAATTGAAGGATCAATTTGTTGTTGGCTCAAGGTCATTCCATTTGTGGTTCGGGGCATCGAAATCTCCCGCTATGATTACGTTATTTGTGTTTAACCTATTGCCTAATTTGAATATAGATGAACCAAGTTCTTGCAGACTATCTATGTCGTTCCTGTTTGGGCGATAGAAAGAAGTGAAAAATAAAGATTTTGATCTCTTGTTTTGGATCGGACATTGGGTCCATCAACTTCACAGTCCGTATCTAAATCGTCGCGATGAGTAACAAAGATATCTTTCTTCATGACTTGGAAAATACCGCCTCCATGGTTATCAGGTATGCAATCCTTGCTATATATGTTATAATCATCGCTCTACTGTAATTGCATTTTCGCCAATTAAGGGCTGAAAAAAGTAGAGAACCTCACCGGGAAAAATGGGCAAAAATT
Organism: Porites lutea; assembly: GCF_958299795.1. NCBI lineage: Eukaryota > Metazoa > Cnidaria > Anthozoa > Scleractinia > Poritidae > Porites > Porites lutea. The sequence goes on along the minus strand of NC_133210.1, from coordinate 21,722,836 downwards.
TATTTACACAAAAGAAGGCTTTGATAAGAGTGCAAAATGATATCTTAGTCGCAATTGATAGCAGGAAGTCAGTTATATTGTAGCTTTTAGATCGGTCGGCTACCTTTGGCACTGTGGAACACTCAGCTCACTAGGCTTTCAACTTGTTTTGGTGTTAAAGGGAATGCTCTGGCTTGGTTCCGGTCGTACCTTACTTCGCGTAAGCAGTGCATCTGTGTTGAGAGTAATAACTCCTACTTTATCTGGTTTACACCTATCCGATTGCAAAGATCATTAAGCGCCATGATATTCAGTGCTCTCAAATATATATCTCGTGTAAGACCGACTCGAAAGTTGATTTACAGATGACTAAATCAAAGCAGCTTGAATTGTGTATTAAAGGCATTTAAACTTGGTTGGTTCATAATGCTTTAAAGCTAAACCAAGATAAATCGGAACTTCTTGTCTTTTCATCCAAGTTCCGTGCTGAGCCTGAATTGAATTGCATCAATGTTGTCGATCAACGCATTAAGCTTGTTTTAAGTGCCAGAAATCTTGGGGTAGTTTTTGTCAATTTTTCTTTCTCTAGACGATCACATATTAAAGATATGTAAATCAGCACAGTTTTCCTTAAACAGGGGCAGGGGGGGTGGTAGCGAGGTCTGGGGCTGAGCTTACATGATCGCCCCAGTTAAAAAATTTGGCCGAGTGAGACTGAGTACTGAAAACAAATATGGCGGAGAATGCAGACATCAAAGGACGATGAGTTTTTGCTCGGTTTTAAGTTTTCCCGCGTCCAGACATCGAGAGAAGGTTTTCCTGAACTTTTTAATGGAATTTTTTGGAAATCAGGAGGCGTGATGTATGAACAGTTCATGGGTGACTTCACCTATCGTGATTCGGCATCTCGGCAAGTTTAGTTATTTATAAGCTTCGTGAATTTTCGAGCGACCAGTTCGAAGCATGGTTAGCGTTAACCAGCGTTTAATACCTTGACAACGTATTGGTTTTGATACTGCTTAACCAATGGTTAAAGCTAACCATGCTTTGAGCAACTCAGCCCAGCCTGGTCCATCTGTCATATTTTTCCACCTACAGTGGTATTAAGAACTCTCTTCCTTATCCTAAACATATGCTACAAGCTCACTATATTAGTATGAGTCTTGCAACAGTCATATGGGAATGTTCATTAAACCAATTTTCTACTTCGCTGTTCGTTAGTTTGTTTGTACACCGGGAGCCACAACAAATATTTTTGGGCGTTAATACAGAATACAGAGCCAATTTAGTAAAAGCCACGGCAAATGTTCCAATCGCGTTGCTTCACATATACTTGGTCTGTCAGTATATTAAGCTATTTTCAATATCAGAAGGCTGGGAGGGGTTTACTGAATCTTAAAACCCTTCACTGGAATACTATTTAAGTGATAAGCAATAAATTTCCAACAGCAATACCTCTATTTAGTAGTTTTATATTAGATGGTGAGTCGGTTTCAAGTATTTCCTTGAAATTGTCCGTACAAATATTACCCTATAGTTCTGAATTATACTTGAAATGATTATAATGGTTTAGTGTGGGGACAAGAGGCTAATCCAGTTGGCTATAAGAGTGGGTACATCAGAGAGAGGTATGCATTGAAAAAATCCTCAAAGGACTGAAGTACAAGAAACAGAAAAAGAAAATTGAATGTTTTGCAAAGTTTATAAAGAGAATCAGAAAGAGATTGAAAAATGTGCAACTTCAATTGTTTGTGCAAGTTATGTATCTGATTTACAACTAAAATAAACAGGGTAAAATTGATTTTTTATGAACCATCAAAAGAAGTTATTGTGAATATTGTCCCTTGAGCCCAATCCCCTCAGCAGTTCTTTCTGTGATACTATGCAGCTGATTTAGGGTGGTGATCATTTCACCCTTTAGAGTTTTGAACAGGGTGTCTGTTTGGGCTGTGAATTAATGGTTGATGAAGAGCAGTCTATAGTTACATTTTTGGTACCACCATTTTTTTCCTCAAGTTTTTTCCATGTTTCTAAGTTTAAAAGCTAACTTAATTCTGTATGCTAAATGAAATGAATCAGGATTATAATGTTAGGTCTCTTGGCTTCAGAAGGGTATGGAAACGGAACAATGTGTCCTACTACCCATACTCTCTTTCAGTGCAAGCCCAGGGAGGTGATCTCACATTTTAATACCGCTTGTTGTAGTAGCAAAGTCAGTGAGGGTTTATGGTATCTGAAAGATCATGTCATTGCCTGCCACAACACAAGTTTCTAATTGTTATTGTTGACTGCAAATGATGCTAGGGGAACAGGAGGGCATTTTGCATGCGCATGCGTGAATCTGAACGACAATAGCGTGGACGCATCAAATCTAATGGCGGGAAATCGAAAACTCGCGCGTAAAGTTACAGTCCTTTTAAAAGCCATTTCGTTGGTGCTTTGAATACCGTACTTTCCTACAATCGGACGTTTCCTACGCGGGTTTTCACTTTTAGATTTTTCAGCAGTAGGTTTTCTTGGCCTTTTAAAGACTTTCAAGACTCAACGCCAAAAAGTCATGTTCCTGTGTAAGTCTTATTTTCACTGCAAAGCAATGCATTTCTATGGTTTGATTTCCGAACTCGTGGTTTTATTTATCAGGGAGGAAATGCATCGTAGCAATGTTCAGCTGCTTTAAGACAAAAAGCGAAAAAAATATTACCACGCGAGGTTTATTTATTAGCGCGAAGTCTCATGTTAAACTGATCGCAGAGAAACGCGCTTATATATGCCACAAAACATGAAATCTATGGGGTTTTTACACTTTTTCGAAAGTTTTCGCGGAAAAATTTATAAAAAATATTCTATAGGAAATGAAGAATGGATTGAGTTTGAGACAGCAACAATTACAGGTGATTATGTAGTACATAATCACTTTAGCATTTCATAAGCTCAGTTGCAGACAAAACGAATGCACATACTTCGAAAAAACGAAAAATACTTTTATTTTTCTTTAACTCTAAAAGATACAGAGATTTTCCTAAGCTACTATTTTGAAGCGACTCTTGAGTAACAGCTCATGTGTTCCACAATCGATTTCTTGTTATTAATTTATATTTGATGACAGTAGTGATCCATTCAAAACAGAGAATGGCCATCACTCCATAAATCTGACGATGTTGTTCACCGTCAAAGCCTGTTTAAACGTAAGACAGGAAGTTTGTTAAAGGGTGCATATAATGCTGTTTCCTCAAAAAATAAACACTTCTGTTTAAGGACCCAAATGAGCTGGGATGCGACAACAAACATGACACAAATGGATGGATGAATTTGTCTATTATTAATGTTTCTGTTGAGAGCTTTTTACTGTATCCAGATGAACCCCTTATGTCAGTTGTACATCATGGAAGAATTATCAAACAGAAACTGATGCATTAAACAAGAATGTGGTTCATTACAGAGGAGAAGCTGGTCTCAGTCAACATCCTTCGTGAATGAAATGTCTCACAAATTAGCATATCAACAAATGTAGTATCCACAAAATGGTGTCATTTAGAAATAAATGCGATTTTTTTGCAACAGAAGCCAGGATTTATTCAAAAGGTGTATTGATAACGTTTCATTTCGTGCTATTTTGGGGTTGGGGAGTTAGGCTAGATTTTCTTTAAAACGCCAAAATGTTATATTTATTTGCATAATAAATGTAACAAACAGTGTACCATCAAAATAAGGTGGAAAAAAATCAGAATTCAAACCGATTGGTGTAATTTTTTTTCCTTTGTATAACTAAATGATAGAATATTCTTATTTTCAAACCACAATCTTACTGGCATCATTATATTGATTTAAATTTATAGTTGAAGTGCGTGTATTTTATTTCTTAACGAAGACGTACCGGAGAAGAAAGCTAAAATTGCTGCAGAAGGCGATTTTTCACAGCCTTCATCAAAGCGGAATTTGCGGAATTCATTTGCGGAAGTATTCTTAGTTTCATTAATCATTAACTTAATTTGGGGAGAAAGGCAAGATTTCGAGATAAACAAGCCAGAGAAAGGGTGAAAAACAGTTTCACGGCAGAATGGACACTTAATTAACCGCTGTATTCCTGAAATGATTAAGTTCGATTTTAGAGTTATACTAATGAGAAGAATTAAGTATCTATAGGATAATTGTTTAACGAAAAACTATCATACTGACCTTTTCCTCCTGCTCAAAAAATGTGCGCGAAATGTTAGGTGGTAAGAACATTCAGCCGCCATCTTGTCTTCGATGCACTGTTTTACGAAAGGAAAGACTGTCCTCTCAAGGGCTACAGCGAGGCTACAATAAACTCACTTTCATCGTAGAAATACCTCGATACCTTAAATAACATGTTTGTGGAACGTAGCATCCAATACACGTCATTCAGCTCCAGAAAACAGCCTGAAAATGCTGGTACTGAACGTAAACAATTCACAGAAAATGCCTCTGTGGCACTTCAAAAGCCCATATTGACGCATGCGCATACAAAACGCCCTCCTGTTTGCTAGGGGTACCTTCCGGTAAGTGCCAACGAGGCGAATTCGATAACCTTTTGTGGGATGTTCCTAACGGTCCTTAGTGAATCGGTGGACAATTTTAGGGGTTTTAAATTGATTTGTCCATTATTAATAAAGCCAAAATAAGAATTAATACAGGAGATTGTAAAGGGACTGTAAAAGGGTGGGGTGGTACGCCCTTATATTGCCTATACGGGAATGTGCCGCTGGACAGGGTATGGTTTTTGACCTCTCCGTCCCCTATTGTGTTTTTACTCTTCAGTAATTGCCAATAAATTCATAAATAGCTTTAAACACGACGGCGCTTTTTTCGTTTATCCTAAACGGAGTATATAATTGGCGTTGTTGACCTAAGAGGGTATGTGTTTAGGGATATTTTTGTCCTAAACAGGGTCAGGGTTTCAAACCTCGGCGGTTCACCTATACCTAAATATTGGTTGAGTAACCCCCTGAGGGGTTTGAAACAACAACTTTGGTACATTCTAGGTTAACCTGGTCACAGAAGCTTAAAGCGTCTTTGGTAGCAAATCTTCACTGCAAATTTCATTTTATTTAAACGATAAACGTTAGGTACTCAATCCTTGAAAATTGAACTTGAACAAGTTAATATTAAGCTGTGTCTACTGTCTACACTTCCGCAGTGCTTTGTTTGAAATTATTGAAATCAATGTATTAAGTGCCTATATGGTTGTTTTCTTTCATGGTATGAAAAAACAAATACAACAATTAAATTTGTACAAACGAATTTTTTTAAATTCGTAGCACGTCTCAGTAGTAAATATCAAAGTTTTATAACGTTCTTATAGATAGCAAAAAATGTAGGTAACAAAACTATGAACGCTTTGATTGTATTGGTCTGTTCACGAACTTTAATAACAGTTTCTTTTCCACTTTGTTTCACTAGAGTTCACATGTCATTTTTTTGAAATTCTTTAACTTTGTCCACAAAGTGGTTTATTTGTTTAGTACCACAGTACTTCCTGCGGAAATTACGAGTTTAGTACTTCTTTGACAATGTTCCGTTGGGAACTAAGGAAAACTGAAGGAAGCCCAGTGCCCTGAAACTGTAAAATCTAGGGTGCGCAGCATATTAATTGTATGAAAAATCTGAGATTTTCTAGTCGCCCGAGGGCAAAAGTTAGGTGCCAGGGGTCACCGGGCTCTGCTAGAGCACAGCCCTGTTAAGTTTACCTAATTTCCTTAGCTGTGGGCCGCACGCGCTTTCTTTTTTGATATTTTTAATATTTCTTCCAACTTTTATTAAATACTCCACAGCTTTACAATACTAACGTTACATGGCATTGCATGATATTACTTCACAATACATTACAAATACATTACATTACACTATGAACTTTAACGGTAAAGTAACTGTCCAAAAAAAAAAACACGTTCTAAGTATACACGTCACTAGGATACAGAGTCCAAAGGCAGAGCCCACTTCTTATTAAATTTGTCCATTTCATTAGTTTTAACACATATATACTTCTCCGTTTCATACTTAATTTTAACCTTGCATGGAAAGGCAGTTATGACTGGAAGAGTCTGATTTCTTCTACAACCCCATAAGTATAGTTTAGCGATCAGTATCGTAAATGATCAGTAAAGGGCCATTTGTATATAATATTCCTGCAATAACGTCTTGTAAGGTCAGACAGACGAATTCTCTTGTCAATGTGTAAAAGTAATATTGAAATTCCTTCAAAAACTGCTTGGTGTGTCTGCATTTGCAAAAAATGTGGTAAAGGGATTCCGAATCCGTTTGGGATAGTGAACATTTATCATCTTGGATATAACCTATTTTGCATAACTTTTTATTGGTAAATAAACTTGAATTAAGGACTTTGTATTGAAAAGCTTTTAGATAAGGTTAAAACGCTACCTCATGTGGAAGAAGGAATACGTTTTTCAGCTGGTCTTGAGTTAGACTGAAATCTTGACACAAGTGTTTGGACACTGGGCAATTATTCTTTTTATTAGCATGTAGCAATCTTTAGATTTCTTTTTAATATATCAAATTCTTTGTTATCGATTGTCAATATTAAGCGTAATTCTGAGCGAATACAATTGCTTTTCTTTAAATGTGTTGTAACAGAATGACGAAGCCCTGCCCAAATTAGGTAGTTAATCTTGCTAATTTTATCCGAAACATTAGTAAAAGAATTTGTGGTATCTAATTCAACAAAAGATCACGCGCGCGCGTGCAGCTCGGCTATAATAATTTTTCAGTGCGTCTTAGCATGTCTCCGATGACTGGTCCCACGACTGAGAAACTTAATCGACTGAAGTTAGTGTGAAATTTGTTGGAAAACCCACCACAAACATTTCCGCTGATTCCGCAATGACAATGATAGCACATCCACTGAACGTCAAACAGCATCAAAGCTTGGTAAGTCTAAATGATAACTTGAAAAGCGTTCACACCAAAGGTTAAACATGTGTCAAGCTTTTTAGTTTATTTTCTTTATAGAAGTTGCTTACTGTACTTTTATCCCCTGAATGCTCATTCTTGACCTTGGTAAACAAACTTGAAAAAATAAATTCTAGTCTCAAAGTCTCAGATTTTAGTCTCGAAGCTTCGACTGTATCGCAGAATTTTCATCAGCAATAAACCCTCAGCGTTGTCACGTGAATTAGTCACGCCAATTTGTCTATCGGCTAAACAACAAGGGTCAATACGTTCGATAATATTATTGATATATGAGTATAATTGTCTTTACACCACGACTTTTAACTTTCCCCTTTTGTGTAACACTTTTTCAATCCATTTAGTTGTAAAGAAAAACAAGCATAATTGTTACGTTTAAAACTGAGTCGCCGAACGGCTTTTGACTTCGTCCTGCTCCTCCTCGATTAGATCGTCTTCATTAGCATACAACCTATTGTCATACTGGCTAAGATTGACGTATGTCTGTTGAGAAAAAAAAACAATATTTCAGCTTTTATAGCGTACACAACAACTATGGCGACAGGCAGACAACGATCTTCAAGCCAAGCCGAATATTTTCTGAAAAAGAGCATTCTTGAGTATAAAGAAAATAAAGAGGGTTTCCTCCTTAAGATTCGCATTTGCACTGAAAAACAAAAATGTTGCAAACAGCATTATGGGTTCTTTCACACCCACAACAGTCAGATTAGTAAAAGTGCTACAAGGAAGGTCCAACGGTTTCTCGGCCTTATGCGAGAAGAATAGAATGCTTAATCATTTGCAGATGTCAAGACGAATGTCATTCTCCCCAATAGATTCTGAGGTTTTGACCGGCCGGGAACGTATATGCCTACCATCTGGTGTCCAACAAATTGTCCTAAATTCTCTTTTTATTCCCATTCATGCTTAGCTATGTGGAAACGAATTGACGAATGAATTGAGATTAAGGGCTTTAGCTAAACAACTATTAAGTTTTGTACGTACTCGTGAACTTAGTAAAACGACTGCCGCAACAACAGTCGCAATAATGACCTCGTTATTACCCAACTGTATACTTTATCGTCAGCGCTTTGGCTCGGTTCATTTCGTGTCAATAGGAAACAATGTAGATTATGCACTTCTAAACAGACTAAGTTTTTAAAATTTGACGAGTAACGAAGTCAGGAAGAAGAGATGTTTGCATTGATACCTCATTTTAGAAATTCTGACCCATTCTGTCAGAGTTACGGACAAAAAACGTACAATTAGCACAATTTGGGGAAAATACTCTGTCAGCTTCGCTATTCACGAACTACTCTTTCCGGATAGGATTCCATCCTTTCCTGGAAAGTAAACCAGAAAGAGGAAAGAAAGAGGATAAAGTGGGCAACAAAACTAGCTATTAAAAAGATTGAAAAAGAGGAGAAAGAGAGCAAGGAAGAAAGATTACAATAGATTGACAGAAATGGATAAATTTTGGCTTTAGCGCATGTGCCCAAGTAGCAGAGAATTCGCTAACATCATATTTTTAGCTGTTTCTATTCTAATCGGCAGAAAAGCGGTTCAGAAAAGAAGAAGTTGATAAAAAATGTGTTGTTGTTGCTCGCTATGGAAATTCTGTATTCCAAAGGTTTCAGGGACAGTGCTACAGTGGTTTAGTGCTACTCGCAAATAAAACGAAAGCGTCTGCATGTAATAGTGGAAATATCCTATAGCAGCCTTTTCTTTCCAAAGGTCAACAATTTAGTGCGAAAAAAATTGTTAAAATGTCAATGAATAAGTACAGTTATAGCCATACGAAACAAATGAACAAACTCATAAGCATGAAACCAGTTTTTTCTTTTTATGAATTGACCGTGTTTTTTTAGAATAAGAAACTCTTTAAACCTTCGTTTTCTAGGAAAAGGGGTTTACGTTTTTATCTTGTTTTTCATAGGCCAGATCATTTACGTGTGTAACTTTTCTATCCTAACATGAATACCATGAAAACCTGAAAGAATTTTCACGACGCTAGCTTTTCGGTTGTCAAATATTGGCCGTCATCCGTAAATTGAAAAAACTTTATTTCCAAAAGTGAACTCACTTACCTTGTGTTTTTTCTCCATTTCTTTCATCGTCTTTCTCAGTTTGTTGAACGTGGGCCGATCGGTTGGCTGTTCTTCCCAACATTTCAACATAAGCTGATATCTTAACCATAGAAAAAAATAATGGTTAGTATCGTCAAAAGAAACTGTCCTTCTTTGAGGATGTTAACTTTATTTGGTGAATAGCTAGTCTATGTAGGAATTACTTAGCAACAGTATAAAATAGCTTAAAATGATCACCTCTTTTGTCTTTTGTCTTTTTATGGTCAAATTGTAAATTGGTTTATTGAGGACACTAGAAGAAAAGGCAATCTAAATATTCCCACTCTCACCTCTCCGAGCATTAATATTTTTTATTAATAAACATGCTTCCTCCTCTAGCTGCTACCAAAGTAGCCTGTTCGAAAAACCTCTTTAAGTTGTGTCAAATATTATCATATTTACTGTGTAAAACTTTAAGGTAGAAAATTAAAGATGTTACTTACGTTTCAATGGCTAAGCTCAGACTGAGAGTATAGTTAAGATATAGGGGGGTTCAAAGTGATTTTTTTCAGATTGGCTAAATAAAAGTTATTATCTTGTCGACATTTAGTTCCTGTTTCTTGTCAAGGGGAGTAAATGTGTCAGCAGCTGAGGTACAGATTGTTTCTATGACATGTACATAAATCGAAGGGAAGGGTTCTCTTTCTACGATTCAATGCGTTTGACAACTGATGAAAAGTATTTACTCACAGTGTGTCATCGACATGTTTTGGTCTCGGCATTCTGTATCCCTCTTGAAGTCTGTCAGCGATTTGACGGGCCCTTACATCTGGATATGGGGATCCACCTAGTTGAATAGATATAGAGGACCTACGATACTTAGTGGAAAGTGCGCGGCTAAGTTCGGTGGAGTTGAGTTTTCTGGTACAAAAGCAACGAGTGAATGGCTAATTTGAATAGTTTTTAATGTTCTTCTGTGTAGGAAACTAGTTTGGCCAATTTCCGGACTATTGTTCACTTCTTACAATAACAAACCTTGCACAGCAGTCTCAACAAATTCATTGCAATATATTACCTCGTTGCATGACCGCGTAGAAACCGTAACTGGAGAGGGCGCTACGATAAATCAAAGGCAGGAAACTTAGGGCGACACTCCGGTACCTCTTCTCCTATATCAGTTCTAATCGGATGTATTATTTTGTTGTTGTTTATAATACAGTCAACTTTCTCTAAGACGGATACCCTTGGGACCGGCACCAAGTGTTCGTCTTAAAGAGATGTTCTTCTTATAGAGAGTCGAACAAAGGGAGTAAAGAAAAGTAGGGACCAATTCTAGGTGTTCGTTTTACCGAGGCGTCTGTCTTATAGAGATGGCCGTTGAGAGAGAATCGACTGTACAAGTAAACATTAACGTTGTAATGGACACTCGAGAAGTCGTTCGTATTAAGTAATTGTAAGCAATTACTAAATGGAAAGCATCAAATACTTTCTGACAAAACCTACCTACTGTAAGTATCTCGTAGAGCAGGATACCATAACTCCATCTGCAAAAATGGTGAAATGCTAGTGTGCATCTACGGCAAGTACGTAACGTTGGTACAAGGTTGATCGAATGATTGGGAGAGATGGGTAACTGAAAATGTTAAATTACTTACACGTCGCTTTGTGTTGTGTATACTCCATACAGTAAGGCCTCATAAGCGGTCCACTTTACAGGCAGACGGCCCTGAAAAGAAAAACACGTAAGAAGGAGGCAAAAGATCTCGCTATATAGCCAATTCAGTGCTGTATTCGCGTTCCCTGAGGATTATTTCATTTTATGTTAAAGAATTTTTTTTGTCTGTGTCAGCGTTCCTTCGTCGTTAAATAAAGAACAGAGAACATCCGAAGCTTTAGAAAAAGAAGCAACTACCCTTAACATGCATTTTCGTGGGCTAACCTCAATTTCCTTTCTATGAGAATTGTCTCAAAGTCTTTCCCGTACTGATAAACGTTTTTTGATTTTTTGGCTATAAGAATTGCCCCAGAAACGAATCATACAGTGCTTTACCCATGACAGGCACATTGTACGACGGTTAAACACCGTACGTACGGTCACATTTCGTCTATAATTTCTCGCACCGATAGGGCCAGACGCTTTATTAGCTGTCTTATGTTTACTTTCTGCGCCATATACAACGAACGACTACCTGACGACCGGCTTAAATCCAACTCTTTTTGGTGCTTATATTTACATCGAAGTTTGTGGGCAGGAGCGAGAATTACGTAATAATGTTTTATGAAAGAAACTGAGAAATTACTTTATTTACCCGACTTTTTTTAGAATAAATATCATCCCCTTGCACATTTCTTGCCATTCCAAAATCTGTAACCTTACACGTCTCTCCTTCACCAACAAGAACATTCCTCGCCGCCAAATCACGATGAATGATCTATAAGCAAGGTTTAAGTCTGTTAGAGAGCAAAAACATAAATAGCAAAGAATCATCGCTTACGGGAGGTTCGACTTTACTTGATTTAAGTCAGTTATAACTTGACTAAATCGCAGGTAGAAAATTTTTGAACTTGAACGTTTTGTCCATGTGCAGTACAAAGCATCTTGCAAATTATAAAGTCGACAATCAAACCTTTCTGGAGGACAAGTAACACATTCCGTCGGCAACTTGCCAGGCAAATTTCATCAACTGCTCTGCAGTTAGACTGGTCTGCGGGTTTACATCCGGGTCCTCAAAGTAAGTATCGCTCAGCCCTCGACTCTTCCTCAGGTAGCCCAGCAGGTCCCCGAACGGAACAAACTCAATAAGGACCAACAGAGGGTCTGTGGATAAAAAGCAACAACAACAACAACGTAACCATGCTGAAATAATTTTACTTTGATTCTCAGCTAAGCAATCAAATTCACTATAATTTTGAGATTCTTAATTCTGCCATTTCAGCCAAGCTAAGATGGTTGTGGCCTTATGGCATTCATTATTATCATCAAGACTTGGATGGATACTAAATAGCGAAGTGGGAAAAACTCTAGATAAAACTTAAAACCTTCCTTTCATAAGTAACATATCTCGATGTGTCGCTACTCTTCTTACCGGTTTCTGTGACGCATGCCATTAGCTTGATCACGTGTGGATGAGGTTTCAGTTTTTTCATCAGCTCAAGTTCTGACAAAAGATCCTTTCTGTCTGAATCTGGTGCATTTGCTACAGGCACAAGCAAATTCAATAATTCGTGTAAAGGGAAATGTCAGTAATACTCCCTATTATTAAGCCTACAGTTTCCAAGGATATGTTTACACTTTCCCTGCAAATACAGTCTCCTCCCTCGATCCATACTTTGATTACACAATGCTTAGGCTGATTTCTTGTCGTCATTTTTTCAGAGTGACTCTCCATCACAGAGCCTTATTTTCTCAAAAGTTTATGGTGTGTCCAACACGTGTGGTTTTCTTTTCTTTTTTTAAACAAAAACTATCTTCTACTGCGGCTAATGTCTGAAGCTTTATCTCGCTTGTTGAAGTGGGATTTCATTTATTATTTGTTTAAAACATGGGCAAGGATGTATTTTAAAAAGGTTAATGATGTAACCACGTTAAATTAATTCTTTTTGAAAACTCTCGGTGAGCCCGAGGAAAAAGTATTTCAGCAAATGACGTCATCAATTCAAAATTTCCATTTTTTCGTTAACTTTCAAAAACTTGAAAACGCTTCTAGTATCAAAGTAGTAGTAGTAGTAGTAGTAGTAGTAGTAGTAGTAGTAGTAGTAGTAGTAGTAGTAGTAGTAGTAGTAGTAGTAGTAGTAGTAGTAGTAGTAGTAGTAGTAGTAGTAGTAGTAGTAGTAGTAGTATCAAACAGAAAATTCCAAGACAATGTTAGTATAATTCAATAAAAAAACCGGTTAGCCAATTTTGTAGGGCGAAGAGTCCGGGTCTCAAATATTAGAGGCCTTCCCCCAGTCTGCAAAAAAGTCTAACTTACTTAACTCTAAAATGTCATAATTAAATCATGCCGTACCTCTTAGCATTTTGGCTGCCACTGTGATAACCTTCTGGTTCTCTCGTAAGTTCCAAAGGGTTGCCTTGGCAACTTCGGAAAAGGCCCCTTTACCTATTACTTTAATGATATTGACTTGTTGTCGAGTTATTTCCCAGCTTCTTCGCGAAGGATGAAGAGGCATGTAATCTCCACTCCCCGGAGTAGCGGAGGTAACAACAACATCATATTCCATTGTGCTCGATGGCTGTGTGACTGGTTCGTCTTGCGTGGCTATGGGTTCCTGGAACCCAAGACAAAAGAAAGATCAATGACCAAGTAAAAACTACTCGCTCTAGTCAAAAAGGAAAGAAAAATAAGCGTTTGTTTACAGTGGAGTTGAACTTACAGTGTAACTTTCCCGCTATTTTACAGGGCACTCCATTCAAATGATTAAAAACAAATACTAAATTCAAAGAGAACAAACAGGATGTAAAAAAACCCAACTGGCAGAGGCAACCAGGCACAAAAATGGCCGAGGAACTGTATTTGAAACCACCGAGGATGAAATTTGGCTAGTGGAGGAAATGAAGATGATGCAGTTTTAAAACTACTTTATGCATTAGAAGGATTGAACCACTCTGGATTGTAGGTGAAATGCTTTGGTGCGCCAAGATATGGCTTTTTCCTATTCTAATCTACAATGAAATATTTATGCAGACAGGAAGTAATTCGCCTACCATTTCTACAAACTCTTTGCCTTTCACTTTGTTGATTTTCCTGAAATAAAGAGTTACAAGGTGTGCATGTAAATGCATTTATTTAAAACACCGAAAAGTCCTTCGCGTGCTGGCTAAAAGCTCTTCAATCTTAGATTCAGTGTGAAAGCAGAGTGTATATTTTTGTTGTTGTTGTTGTTGTTGCTGTTGATGTGGTTGTTGTTGTATTTCTTTATGTGTTAGAAATGGAAATAGAAAAGTAATAAATCAAATACTTTCTCCTTTCTTATTACTAACTTTGAAATGGCCAATTGTTTGTATCACCATACTTAAATTGGCAGTGTTACTCACCGTCTTGAATTTGTGAGCTCTGAAAGAAAAAGAGATTTCATCAATGTTTTACGAATAAAAAATATATCCACCTACTCTTCATTTTTAGGTATTTTTCTGATACTGTGGCAGGTCTTTGGAGCTCTTGGTGAGTTTTGTGCAAACGTTTACGTGTTTTGGCGAATAACTCTGTACTGTTGCAGACAGCCCAAGCCTTTATTTCTAGACCAGATAATCAGGAAACTGGAACACAATATGATCAGGTGATTAAGGAGCAATTAGAAGTTGTAGTAGCTGAAGAAGTACAACAAGATCAAGTCCTAGAACCAGGAAATGTACACTACCTCCTGCACAGGGAAGTTGTGAGACTTGACAGAGATACAGCAAAGGTGAGAGTTGTATACGATGCCTCATCCAAGGTGTTTGGACCAAGCTTAAATGACTGTCTGCATGTAGGACCTCCATTAAATCCTCTTCTATTGGACATTTTGCTGAGATTTAAAGTTCATGAAGTTGCTGTAACTGCTGATATTGAGAAAGCATTTTTGAATATTGAGATTGATCCAGAACACAGAGACTTTTTACGATTTTAATGGCTAGATGATGTCAATAAGGAATCACCTGAGATTAAGTAAATTCACTTTACAAGAGTTGTATTTGGAGTGAATGCTAGCCCCTTCATTCTCAATGCCACTATCAGACACCATGTTAATACATGTATGCTGAATGACAATGCATTTGCACTTGAGTTTTTGAAGTCTTTGTACGTAGATGACTTTGCTTCTGGGGCCAAGGATGTGAACAATGCCTTTTCTTTGTCGAAGGAGATAACACTTTGTCCCAAATCAGGAGGGTTCAATATAAGGAAAAGGAACAGCAACTCAGCAAGTCTTTTGCAATCCCTGAAACAAGATGCAGCATTCAGTGGAGTCTTTTCTACAAACAGTAAAGTTTTTAAGCAAGGTACTGAGAAAGAACAGAAGGTTTTGGGAATACTTTGGAACCCTAACCAAGATGAACTAATCTATGATTTGACCAAGATATCGCAGGGTGTAGAAGTTCAGCCAGCTACAAGAAGACTGATTCTCAGTACTGCTACGACATTTTTTGATCCCTTGGGGTTAATATCTCCAGTTATTCTACCCTTCAAGATTATGTTTCAAAAACTGTGCAAGGTACAAAGGGACTGGGACGAGTTAGTGGATACCGAACTCAACCAAGAGTGGTTGTCAACTTTGTCAGACCTAAGACCAGGTGGAAGAGTGAGTTTAAAAAGGTATCATGCTGAAGGTCTCGATAGGAATGAAGTTAAATCACTCCAACTTCATTGTTTTGCAGATGCGTTGGAAAAGGCGTACAGAGCCGTTGTTTACATGAGAGTAGAATATGACTCAAGAGTAGAATGTGAGATTGTGACGTCAAAAACCCGAGTCACTCCCTTGAATGAGAAAACGATACCGTGTCTAGAACTCCTGTCTAACCCCACTGCGTCAAGATTGGTGAAGAGTGTGATTCAACCTTTAGAAAATGTTGTGAAAGTGAACGTAGTCAATTGGACGGATTCTATAATTTCTTTGTGGTGGATTAGAAACACTGAGGAAGAGTACTTAACAGAATTATGTGTTCATCACAACTGCAATTCGAGTAACAGGAAACTAGCGATTAAGGTCGGAGATGTTATTTGCGTCTACGAAAACAAAGCGCCGAGACAACTTTGTGGTATGGGAGTCGTCAAATCTCTCATTACAGGACGAGATGGTTACCACAGAGGAGCTGTTGTAAGAGTGCGTAGTTGAGATCGAGTCGTGGAAATGACAAGACCCCTAAATAGGCTTTACCCTGTGGAGGTCGTATCACAAGTGCGAGAAGAGCGTCAGAGCAGAAACACTGATTTCCCTATTACCTTCGTGGGAAATGCTGAACAGGAGCATGTTAGTGAACATTAAAATTAAGTCAAGGAACAGCGAACTCTTCCGCTTTCATTTGTTATTTTATTCGCTTCGTTTTTGATTGACCTGTGTCAATCAAGGCGAGGAGTGTGTTAGGAAATTATTGCGTCATTGTGGCGGGAAAACTCGTCACGTGATCTGAAAACTGAGCTTTGTACAAGAGTCTAAGAACTGTGAAGTCGTTCGGAGTCGTGGAGCTGATCGAGTGTGTAGATTGAGTGTAGATCATCGAAATTTTACGAGAACTAACGTCGATGAAAACTGCTTGGAAACTAAAATTTCGAGGACGTTTTTGGACTTTTTACATTTAGGGCATGAATTTTTCGTCATTTCAGGCCATGGAACCTAAAAATGAGCCTAGCTAGCTGTAAAAAGGGGCAATACAGAGGCAATACGTCCCAGCCGGCATGATCACATGCTGTTTACGGAAAATTCCCTCATCCATGTCAGGAAATTCTGTATTTTAAAGCCTCCCCTAGGGCATGACTCAGCAACTGAGGACATTTCTGCTACGTTTTCAATGTTGGTTAGCATGCAAGGATTTTTCCCATGCCTATCGTCAATGATTTGCTCACTGGTAATAGAGGGGGTGGCCCCAGAGTGGTTTTGCATTGAAATTGGCATGCAACAGAATTTCGCATGTCCTGTAAGCATAATTTGAGGTTCCGTGACCTTCTCACCTAAGCCGCGAGAAGCCTAGGTTCTAGTAATAAGTAATTCATACCAAGAAAATCTCCGGCATGCCGGGCGTGCCACAATCTGGGTCATGCCGGGCATGCCAAAATCGGTCTCTGGCATGCTCTCAACGCACAGGTTATAATTCCTTGAATCTACAGATATTTTAAGCCTGGCTTAAAAAAAAAAAAACTCAACAGATCACAGTGCTTATCGTTTGATGTACGGTTACACGATGACGTCATTGCTATTCCTTTCATTTTCATAGATTTGGTTGTCCCAGCGAAGTTTAAATAACAAAAGCTCTAATGTCAGGGGCAATGTAAGCCTTAAGTCTTTGCTTGGATGAGATGTCCAAAAGAAAAATTAGTTTTGTGGACCTAAACGCACATTCACAGACTGCTTATATTGAGTTGTTTACAACTTTGCATTGACACCTGCAGCATGTTCATTTTTTTAAAGCGAAATCCAAATCTGATTTTGGCATTTGATTTACGGATATTTTATTTTGTCTCCAAAAGTGATTGTAATATCCGTTTGATTGTCTTTCAAACAACAGTCAAACTATGCAGCAAAAATAAGTAACTTTACCAGTACAGTGAAAAAATATGACCGTAGGTGCCAGAAATAATTATACTCGAGCTATAAAATTAGATCTGACTTTTTTAGCTTTAATTTCTATATTTTTGAAGTTTTCTCTAGTCAGCAGAAGAAGATTACAAGACATACAAACAGAAACAATCCGAAGTGAACGAGTTGACAACCACTTATGCCGGAGTTCTAAGGCATGCTCAACAGCAAGATAAACTGAATGCCAAAAGGCTAATTCACGGGATTTGTTCGATATTCAGGCTTTTTCTTTACCAAATTAATACTAAATTTGTACTTACAGTCTCTCGCAGAATCCATTTCTTGTCCAGCATTCACCAACATCTCAACCATGCACCGCAGAAAAAAAAAAGACAAACAAGTGCGAAGAGACATGACGACATCGTGACGCCACAACTGCCACGCTAGAACAAACTAAATTCATCGTCATCCGAAAACACTTCTGCGGAAATTCGGCCGATTTCGTGCGTGCTCGGGGTATCTTCGGATGACGCAGATGACGTTGCTCAAAGGACTATCGTCAGCAAGGAGTAAAACAGTTTGCGAGATTCGCATAGCCGGCAAGAAGCGCACTGAAAAACTAAGCAAAATCTCTCTGAAAAGGCAGTCCAAATTCACCAAATCAGAACGTCTTTGCAGTATTAACGTCGTACTCTCGTACTGACTTCAACGACCTGGTAAGCTTAATTTTCATCAGTCTTTTAATGCTGTTGACCGGGAAACATTCCGACGAGATAAAACTTAAGCATGGATAAGTTTATACTGAGAAAGTTGTTTTCTTATTGTTTAAGACACTTTTCCGCGATCAAATTTAAATCTGGACCCAGAAATGTCAGTATCGGTTTGAAATAAAAGGATTAATCTTTGATTGCAAGTTAAGTATTCTATTTTATGCATGAATAATGTTGTTTTGTTGTGCTTTTTATTTATAAATCCAGGCTTCTGTCTTCAGTTTTGCCAGTCGATCCCGTGACACCCATTGTGACAAACATGACTTTTTTTGTTATCATCTGCATTTATTGCCACGCATGAAACCTGTAACTTCAAGCTCCCTAAGATATATTTGGCGATTACATGTGATTCTCAGGATACGATGCTGAAGCGAACATCAAAATCAGTCTCGCTGGGCATGCCAATTTCTTGCCTGGCGTGCCGGGCATGCCAAACCAACTGGCTTCACCATCGCATGCCCGGCATGCCAAACCAGAGGAGCATAAACTGGGAATGAATTATCAACCCGGCGAGAGATCTGGGACCTAAGTTTGGCTGGGTCAATTTTGGGCTGCGAGGGCATGAACCCACTTTTTCCATGCCTATGAGATTTTATTTCTAAGTACCAATGTTCCCTTGAATTTTTTCATGCCTAAATATATAAAATTTTCCCTCTCTCAGTAATCCTCAGACTGGATGCGATTTTTACGCTCGCTAGGCATGTTCAACTGAAAATCATGCCCATACCCTTATTTAAAACAAAATGCTATCAAATTTTAGTTTCCAAGCCGTTTGAATCCTTTAAGTGTAGAACAGAGTACTCTAATTAAAGCTACAGAGAACTGCTTGTATCACAGATAATTCGTGACAAGCCCACTGGGGTAGGACAGGTTGGAGCTTCAGCCTAACAAGGAGAGATGGACGCCCCCGCCCACCAGGTCTGAGGTGGCACTCCCGTCAGGGTTACGATTCCCGCGTAGATATGGTAAGTAACATAGGATCCTCTACCAGAAAACACTAGTTTGGTGTCTGGAGCATTATAGGTTACCCTAATAAGGGTAAATGGATCTCTCTGAGTTTTGGTTAGCAGTTCGTCTACTAATGGTGACATAATTCTGAGGGTAAATAATGAACACCAGTAGATTGAAAGTACGGAATCGAACAAAGTACCACCGATACCCCACACTGCAATTACACCTGATATCCATGAAATATCCATGATAATATGAAAGCTGAAGAGGAACCCAGTGGTTCCAAAGCAGAAGAGCTACAAAAAGAAGTTAACCCAGTAGTCAATGTTCTTCATGAAAGGATTCAACACTGGTGCAGTTACATCAGAGAGCAGGACTACCATCACAGAGGTCAAGTGATAGAGCAAAGTTGAGGACATAAGTTGAAAACGTCCAAAAAATGAAAAGATCCATTTTGGAAGAGAAGGATCAAGAGAAACATTGGAACCTGGAGAAAATATATTAGTACGATTGAGGAGGTCGGAAGAGAAAATATTTAATCGAAACAAAGAGAGACGAAAAGGTTGAACAGAAAATATCGTTTCGAGGAAAGGGGTACTATGTATGTTTGAGCTGTGCTGAGACAGAAGTTTAGGCAGGTGGAATTAAGATCAAAAGAAATGACTAGAGATGTCAACAGATCAAAAAGAATCAACGATTTTGAACTAACCAGAAGCTGTTTTACATGTATTAAACGCTAAATGTAAAAACGAGGTGAAACATAGTTACCTGATACCACTGAAGCTACCATCTTTTGGAGTGGGATCTTTTCGGAGAAAGTTAGTCACAATGGATACAGGATAAAAAGCAGCAGTTTAGCACAACATAGACACAAGAAGGTATAATCATCATTGCGGAGGACATTTGAAATGGACTGAACAAAATGGCAAATTGGAAGGCAGCAGACCTTGCAAAGGGCATTAGGCCTATCAACCATCTACAGTTCACGGATGATCTGAAGCTCTACGGAGCAACCAATGATCAATTTGGCTCACTTATTCAAGCGCTCAGGATTTCCTCTGAGAACATCAAGATGTAACTTGGGCTAGAAAAGTGTTTGTCTTGGAAATGAGAAGAGGAAGGAAAGTTGACAACAGTAGAATAGACCAACCAGATGACCAGCACATAGGAGAAGTTGAGAAAGAGGGCTACAGATTCCTTGGCATTTTACTATTTGACCAGACTCTCAATACCAAGATGAAAGGCACGATAACAGCGGAATATATCAGACGAGTAAAGAAGCTGTGTAGATCAAAACTGAATAGCGGAAATCTTATTAGCGGCATAAATGCCTGGGATGTAAGTGTGGCACGCTACAGCGTCGGTGTCATGGATTGGACAGTGGAAGAGCTGGTCAACATGGATCGAAAAACTAGGAGGATACTGGCAATTAATGGCTGTCTACACACCGGAAGTAAAGTTGCCAGACTATATCGATCTGCCGAGAAAGGGAGGGAGTGGTTTGATTGATATTGAGGAGTGTGTAAAGAAGCGAGTCCTTACATGGATGCCTGAGGAATGGCGCAGAGTAGATGCTGCGGTTTTGAAGGAGAAGGTGCTTCTTGATGATATTCTTCAGGACTACCAGAGGAGAAGGAAAGAGGAAGCAGTAAGTAACTGGAACGAAAATTCCCCGGGGTACCGGCAAATGGCCGCTTATTAACGGAGGTTGACCACTCAATAGAGGTTCTTCATAAGTGGGCATAATCCTGAGCAGAAACATCACTTTATTTTGAAACAAACACGTGAAGCGAGCAGCATTTCTGGTTAACAATCAGTCATCACCTTCTATCTCGAACTATATGTTTCTCCATCACATTCTAGAATTAAAGCCAAATTAAGTGTATCACGCTCTTGACAGAGGTAACAACAATGAGAGGACACTTGTTGGGACGGGGCAAAAGGTGACCAAGGCCGCTAAATAGAGGTTTACGTTCCCATTCTTGTCTACAACTATTTCGAAACTTTTATCACTGGCCGTTTAATAGAGGGTAGCCTCTTAATAGGTGGCCGCTTAATGGAGGTTCAACTGTAATAATAATAATAATAATAATAATAATAATAATAATAATAATAATAATAATAATAATAATAATAATAATAACAAGATGATGATGATGATGATGATGCTGTTTGGTCAGTCTGCTTTTCTTTTTAAGAGTATATTTTACCTATCAACAAACTCACCCAAGCGAAGTCGCATTTTCCAGATTAAAAAAATCAAGGTAAAGGTAAAAATCAACAAAAGAAGTATACAACTGGCGTAAACACCGTGCAGAAGTCCTTCGCTATTTCTCACAGAACCTAAAAAATTAAGGAAAGGTTTATTCATGATGAGAAAACACATTGATAACAAATGCAAACTATAGCAAATCCTGCGTTTAGGTAATTCCCTTGAAGAGTATTACTATCCATGTGTTAGAAGCTTTATTGTGAATTAACTTGTGACCTCTTGTCAACAGTAGCCGTGTGGATGCAGTGATACCTAAGAATTTCACGTACCGAGTTTGCCGACTTTTGTTTGTTCCCCCTGCCAGCTAACCCAAACATGTCCATAGTTTGGCTATTGAGGTCGCCGTTAGTGGGTTTAGCATTTAGTATATTATGATAGCTAGATTGACAGGAAAAATTAGTTAGTGCTCAAGTTTTAGTTGTAAAAGACGTAAAAATTGAGCAGTCTCATTACCTCTCTTGCAAGCCACCTACATAGCAGTTAATATTATTGACTGCAGCTCCTTGACTTCGTAAGGATACATACAACGTAATACTGTACACACTAGAACGTAACTAATTAAAAATCGGTATCCCTACATACTAAAGATTACAGGGATCACAATTTCCCACAGGTATTTACCCCGTTATTTATAACCCTTTATTTGCTAGGTACAGAAAAAGGGAAGAAATTGTTTCCAGTTTATTATTAGACAGCAAAACAGTCCGTATTTTTGCGTATTCAAGTACCCGCGAGCAGTCAAACAAAAGGTCTGGAACGAGGCTAAAAACAGAGAGCGAGACTGGGGCGAGAGAAAAAAACCGAATGTTTTGCAGTCTAGTGTATTATGAGTTTCTACACATTGTCTGTCGTGCTACGGAAGGACCCTCATCTATAAAGTATCGAGTACACGTGAGTACAGAAATCTCATTAAACATTTCGTTATTTTATTATGCAAAATTTTATTATGTAAATAGGTCTTGTATGTTCTAACCTGTTTGATTTCCTGCAGGATTAGAACCTAAGAAAAGAGTAATAATGTTAACGATCTCGCGATAAAAAGGGATTTTTGCTAGCAAAAATGTCCTTATACGTGTCTGTAAGTTAACATCCTTTTCCCTTCCCTTTTTGTCTCTTTACTCTTATTATTATAAGCTTAGCTTGTGTAAAGCCGCCCCCTCCTCTCAGAGAAAAAAGCGGGGAAGAGGCGTCTGAGATTCTCCGCTGCTAATCGGTTATGGAGGCCACGTGATTTTTCCCCGAATGTGTGGAACATGATTTGATTGGCTGTTACTCGTAGATCAGTACATCATGTAAATGAGGGCTTTTGATTGGCTTTAGGGCCTGTCGTCAAAACATAACAGGAAATCAGAAAATCACATTCATTAACAACTACACGCGTGTAGCTATTCAGATCCAGGGATTTCGGAGAAAAGAAAAGAACTAAAATCTTCATTGAAAGGTTCTCTAGCCGTACTTTAAGGCTTGAAAGAGGTCGAAGAAAAACTGCTGCTAAACGGCATGCGACACCTGATCAAATCCTGTCACAAACACCTACAGAAACTTAAAACCACAGGAAATAATACTCAATATGCATAAGACATACTAGCTTCATGACATCGAAATGTAAGAATCAAGGCAAAAATAAGATTTGTTCAGTAAAAGTTTATGGTGCTCCATGCACTGTGATGCACGATCTACGCGCTAGAAAGAAAAGAGCAAACGCTAAGGTCACGTTTCGCACAATCACGAGCTTATGAGTCGAGTTTGACCTGTCAACACTTTATTTCAAACTAATAAATTTCCGTATCCAGTGGGAAGGCTTGCATAAGATCAGGATCTTTTCCTTCAAGGGCCTGTAAGAACATTTTTTATCGGTATAGAGTAAAGCGATTTTAAAACTGTCTCACTCTTTCAATTGCTCAATGAAAATAAGTCGCATGCACCGGAATTTTGAGAACTGGAATGACATGAGACATGAGCCAGGGAAATTGTGGTTGGCGGAAACTATTTTTTTTTTTATTTATGCAAAATCCTTGATTCCATTACACGATTAGCAACGGGGAATCACAGACATCCCTTCTCCGATGTTTTTTTCTGAGGAAGGGGGCGGCTGTACACGGGCTATTCCAAGCCCATGAGTTTTTTTAATCACGCCCATATTATTTATTCTTAGCAAAGTGAACGCACCCAAATAACACTTCCGATGATCACAATTGAGAAAGAGGAAGAATAAGAAGAACTATCCCAATTTCAGCATTTCAAAAGTTCAGAGGAATCACAGGGGCACCCAACGTCAATTTTCGGAATAAATCTGTTCGGAAGACTATTTGAGATCTAGAATTTTCAGAACATTTGTTGTAAAATTTCTTCCTTGCCTGCTCCTCCTAGGGTTTTCGAACATCTAAAAAATAGTACATGTGTATAGTTGCCCATTTTTAACGGATTTTTACCTTATAAAAGTCACCTAGAATTTTCTGGAAACTTTTTTCTGGCTAAAATTTTCGGAAAGGTAAGGTTTGATGCCTATAACTTTCGGATCACTAGACTTTCAGCTAGGTAATCCGAACAGATGAAAAATTTTTAGGGGGTAAAAGCATGACTATATCTACCGTTTGATCAACAATGGGTGCCCCTGGAATCAGAGAGGCGATATTTCAGCATATGAAGGCGCATATGGTCACACTTGGCTCACGCAGACCGAGTCAGATAAACCAAGATAGCGGGATCTACTTCCCCTGTTGGAACGATGTGGCTAAAAGTCACAAGGGTGACAAAGGGGCTAATTACAGGATGCGTTTAGGCTGCCTTGATTTAACCGTACCTGACAACGCTTGAATCCACTTGATGTTTTCTTCCAAGGAACTCTCTCCATACTTGTTGGTAGCCGTTACCACAAATTCGTACACCTTGCCCTTCTCGATTTCAACGACATATTCGCGTGTAGAAATATCATTTATGACCCCAATCAACTTCCATTCATTTCCTACTCTTTGGTAGATCGAATACCGTGTGATGGCTGCTCCGTTGCTGTCTGGCTCGTTCCAATATAAAATTATTTCGTCTGTGATTTCCACGGAGGCAGGGACATCTGTGTACATAAGAGGTGAAAGCCTCTAGGTGAAAGCCACTAGGCACTTTCAATGGAGAAAACGTCACAGAAGTGACGACGGCGGGCGCGGTTTTTTTTTTTTTTTTTCACTTTTTTTTTGTTAACATACATCTAGGGTTTGAATTTCATTTTTTTAAGAGTTCGACTGCATTTGAGAAAAAGCACTTTTTTGACAGTTTTCCTGTAGTTGTACTATTAGTAAATTTCTGCAAGACCATGGTAATTCTTACGGGGGTTCCATCAATACAAACCCATTTGGTGAAACTGTCACTTTAACGCCCCTTTCTTGATTAAAAGCATTGGAGATTTTTGCGTTCACTGAGTTGTAACAAAAAGCTATGAATAATAGGAAAGGGATTAGCTTCCTAATTTCCAGGATTTAACAGAGACACATTGTTATCAGGTCTTACAATTTGTATGGCATTTAACTGAAGAATTTAGCCAAACTTACACATACCTCCCACAGCTGCAATTTTTCTGGTATATTTCTCTTCTTTTACACTCTCGCCAAATCTGTTTGAGGCAGTCACTAAAAATTCGTATTCACGATCTTTCTCCAACTTGACAGCAACCTCACGAACTGAGACGTCAGTAATAATGCGTATTTTAGTCCATTCTCGAGTTGCATTACTATTATTTACAATTCTTTGGTATACAGTGTACTTTGTGATAGGCGCACCATTGTTCTGAGGCTCATCCCACATTAATTTCACTGTTACATCTTTTGTCTCAGGTGGTAAGTCCTTTATTAAAGCCGCCTCAGGAACACCTTAACACAAAGCAAAATTATATTGCTAAGTCTGTATGTCGTGTAGCCGGTAGAGTACAGTTTTCAACAAAAACCGAAATTATATCCAATGTGAAAGATGGACACGAACAAGCAGATTTTCGAACCATACTAACTGTAGATAAAAACGTACACATCAAAGCAGTGTACAGAAGGAAAAAGCAAAACATTTTAGCGTGTAAAAATCATGAGATTGCCCTTAGTCACATTACAGTGAAATGCCAAGAAGATTGATAAGAGCAATATTTTTATTTGCTATATATATATAATCATTCCTGATATTTCTTGTGTCTGAAGTCTTAACATTCGCATCATACATGTAGATCCTATTTAGTCTGTATAGCTAATTACCTTTTAAATTTTGAATACGATTTAATGAACCATGCCATATATAGATCGTTTTCACATGACGTCACGGCGACCATAATAGTGTACAAAACTGCAATGTACAGCGCCCATGATGGTATGCAGAAAAATGCTTGTGGGGATTTAAGGCTTTTGTAGTTAAAAAATTCTTTGATCCAAGAAATTTACATAGCGGCTGGTCACGTGAGTGAAAACGATCTATTGACTGCCTGAATCTGGTGACAACCCTCTTACCTTCAGGCTTTGTTTGAACTGTCGTTTGGCTAAAGGGTCCCTCAAACACAAAGTTCCTGGCAGAGACCCTCAAAGAGTATATTGAACTTTTTCTCAAGCCAGCAAAAACACAAGTTTTGGTAACAGGGTCAGTCACATTTTTTTCGCCTACTACTGTGTCTCGCTGTAAGAGTACTACTCGGTAAGCAGTTATAGGACTTCCTCCGTTATCAGCTGGGACTGTCCATTTGACGGTCATTGAAGTTGCTTGCACATCTATTGCGATGTTCGGTAGACTTGGCGCTTCTAAATAAAAATACAGTAAATAAAAATAATGAAAAACTTAGCATGTTAAGTGCATTCAATACTCTGTTAGGCTCACCCCTTCAAAAGCTCCTACTTTTAGAGGGAAAAAGTTATTGAGCGTCTCTCTACCTAACCTCGCTGTTTTCCTTGATAACAAAGTAAAAACAAGACAGGCTGCATGAATTAATATTAATGGTCGACATTTCATGTACAATGATTAATGTGTCGCCAAGGCCTGATAGAACCCGAAATATTCATCTCAAACAGTCACTTCTCTAGTATGGAACAGGAAAGAGAGTAATTCTAGTTCTCGTTTAAACCTGTCACAGAGACTACTGCTGAGCGCATAAAATATTTTACGAGTGTATTTTATTAGTGTTCTTAACATTGTTCATTGTTATAGTTTTTCGAAGTTTTATTGAATTGGCCCCAGGTTTATTATTTATTTTTATTTTTTTAACGTGAAAAGCGAGAGAGGTTGATATTTACCAACTGAAAAAGATTTTCGTTAAGTGGCGAGCACAGTGGTAATTTTTAGGATTCCTCTCACTATCACAATTAAAATTTTTCTTACTTATTTGTTTTACTTGAATCATCTTTGAAGCAAGCGGAAATCCATTGTCAGCTGTGCAGTTATAACGACCAAAATCATGTTCAGTATTCATTGTCAAAACAGCAGTACTCTCATAAGCCTTGGCCTCGTTCAACTTAGTTCCATCAGGTTTGTACCAGTACAGGATCGGCACAGGAACACCATCTGCCTTGCAAAGCAGCGTCACTGTCTGACCAATCCATGAGTTAGCCATTGAAGAGGTAATGTTGTTTATGGTTGCTGGGTCTATTAACAAGGCAAAAAAGTTTATTGCCAGCGGCTTCAATGGACGTTTCGCAAGAGTATTGTTAGGCGCAAGTTGTGGATAAAATTAACTAGTTCGGTGGCATTAAAACACGTTCCTCCGTATTTAGAAAATGCTAGAATAATGCGTATTCAAGACAGAAATTTTGTTTAGCTTGTAAAGTGCTATTGAAGGCCCACACTTAAATTAGCCAAAAATCACGGCCCGTTTATTTTTCGGTTTTTTCACGTACAAGCGGCTTCTCAATATAATCTTTAGTTACATCACCATGCTTACTTAAACTTAAATCAGTGTCAACAAATATCCCAAACACATAGCACATTAATCACAGTAGCAAGCACCATACATAAAAGGAAAGGTGCTGCACTTTATGTTGGAGGCACAACGGCTGTGCACAATCTTTTGTTTTCTGTTCATAAATTCTCACAGAGTAAAATTTAGTGACAATACATAAGTTCAAAATGATAGGAATGATATTGAATGTTTTGCACTGTTAGGTCCACAAAAACATGGCAAAGAATTCTGACGGGCTTGATAACCATTCCACTGTATTAACTATGATTCAAACCTCCTAATTTTAATGGCGAAAGGAAGTAGGGTCGAAACCTCACGACAGTGCTGCAGTAAACAATTATTGTTATTCGAAATGATAACTAGAAAACATACCCGCTTTATTTCAAATTGATCAGGATGTGAACCGAATGTGCGTGGCTGAGTGACTAGCTAAATTTTACAAATTTGAAGGTAATGAGATAATTGAATATTCTGGAAGTTTCTTAAGTATTGATTTATGACTGTCGTTGCAAGTATTAGGCATGTATTTGTCGGATTGTATTCAACAGTTTGTCATTTAGTAACACCATAAGTTATTAAACAATGTTTTAATGCAAGATTGCAAACCGGGAAAACGGGCGCAAAAGTGTAGATACATGATACCAGCAGCGACATGAAAAAGTGAACCATATGTGTCGCAGTACTATCTGACAAAATACCAAGCAAATCATTGATGAAAAGCTCACAGATAATGGAACAGTCAGTGGCGGGGAGGGTTTCCATGGCGGAACTCGAATCTCGGTTATCGGTTATACTCCTATGAGGTCTCGAAGGTAATCAGCAAACAGAACAGGCCACTGAACGGGAAGGACTCTTCTCAAATCGAGCTGTATGACTGGGTGTGATTTTTTTCTCTTACCGACGTGGTTAATTCGCAGTTGTTTGATCGCTTTACCATCCGGGACACACCACATACCCCAGGACCTACCCCACTATTTATTGCACTGTATGGACGTTTTCGAGTGGATAGGTACTGTTGCGGGACCGCTTAATGGAGACCGCTTCGTCATCGGAACTGTTTTGTTTTCTCACTCTCAGATAAAATGAGTTTTGCAGGACTCCGTCCAAGTCCCGGGCGCCATTGTTTTCAAACTGACTTTGCCCAGGAACACAACACTCTCATCCACGTTGTTGTGTTCTTGGTTTCAGCGTGTTTAACTGTTCTTTGGTTCTTTCATGCATCAGCTCATCGCAATCACGGGGAATCCTGGACTCGTCTGGTGCTAGGAAGTTGTTTTTGTTGTATTTTTTTCACATCGTTTTTTCTGCGAGAACATGTGCAGCTCGCCTGCTCTCTCGCTTGGTCGGTTGGATTGTAGACTTGACCAACTGTACTGTTTTATTAGTATCATTATTATCATCATTATTATCATCATCATCACCATTTTTATTACTATTATTTTCAAGGCTTTCAAGATAAATAGAAGTTTTTTGTATCAATAGATAACAGATCAAATCTGTAGAAAATAAAATATACAGTCACGTTCTATGTTGAACAAATAAATTTATGTAACGGCGCACTCACAGTTAACTTCAAGTTTTAGTTGTTTTGCTATTCGTCCCGCACTGTTGTTAGCGATACATGTGTATATCCCTGCATCTTTCTTGTCAGTTTTACAAAAACTGAGATAAGTTGTATTCTGGCCAGAGCTTTTTACTTGTCCATTATGGATCCATCTCACTTCTGGGTCTGGTTTTCCTGTTGCTGCACAAGTGATGTTAACATGACTCCCTTCATTATAACTTGCATTTTCTGCAGTTGGATAGGTGATGGTGGGTACCTCTGTAAAGTTAGAAGCAGTTTACGTATTAGCTTTTTCAATGGTTCAACAACATAAAAAGCAGTTGAAAATCATAGCTAGATCCATGAAAATTTATAATAGGTTCCATATTTTATTTGTGCGCCAGATAAACGGGAAAAAGGAAATGATTATACATATAAAGTAGTCAGGAGAAAAATTGGTTGATCGATTAATTCCTGTAAATCTCTTCCAAAATTTTGTTGAACTTAAAGCCAATTCTTGCGACTCTAAGATCAAAAAATTTCGTTAAGGTATGAAAGTAGTGGCTTATGGCTCTCTAATAATCTGTTTTAATTAAACATTTTTTAATAACTTCATTTTATCTGTAATTGATGCGGTTTTTGATCCTTTAGTTTAAATTGTTTTGGATCGCTAGCAGTCTATAACTTCCAAGGCTTATTATTATTTCATGTAAACTTTTGTCTGCTTGTGTAGTTTTCTTATGTTTGAATTTTGCTATGGGGTTACTGGCGTAAACGTGGTAAGGATGAGCAGCACAACGATGAGTTAAAATGCAACAAGTATTAGCTTTACTCTGCTTTTCAAAAACACGGGAACTCTGGAGTTGAAAAGCCAACTTCACAATTGCATTTTTGCTGCCGTCAATCATATTTACGATCAACAAACCTTCTACCACAGAAAAACACAAAATGGATCGAACTCCACCAATCACAAATCAGTAATGACTAACAAACCATTAAGGCGAGGTAGTTATTTAACAAGAATATTTCGGTCACCTACACAAAGTGTGTATGTTGTGAGATAAACCTCGTTAGTGTCTAGCACGGTCTAGCTAGGTCTAGTCTATGACGTCACCGATTGTTATAACCTGGGGAAAAAGTGGATTCCCTTTATTAATATGTATAAGTGTCTTCCTGCATACTAATTTGGATTTCCTGCATACTAATTAAGTGTCTTCCTCCATATATAATGAAGTGGATAGGTTTACTAATGAGAGTCACTCTACTACAATAGGAACAATAGGCTTGCCTAGACTTGCCCGGGTTCTTTTAACCCTGATTGGATAGTAAACAATGTATTATGTGTTTAACATAAAAGCGCGCTCTCCCTTCAGCATATTACTCTTGCAATCGCTTTGCTAAGGAAAAAGTCTTATTATCACCAATATTTTTTAAAACATTACTCCAAACATGCAAGTCGAATCGAGCTGTAAACTTGTCTGACTATTACAGAACCGTTTTCTCCTTTCTATCTCGAGGAAAAGAAAAACAATTGAAGTCTTGCCATTTTCACGCGCGGTTAATCAGTTAATTATGCGAGTTCACAAGCCCAAAGTTGAATACAAATTAGCTCTACAGCTAGACCCCAGGGAGCAACCTTGACGTATTATTATAAAACAAATAACTTAACAAGCATCAATTAAAACACGCGACTCATAATTGCTAGCAATAAAAACACAAGAGAGATATCGTTTTAAAAAAATTTATTAAAAAACAATGACAAAAAGAGTCAAATACACAGGAATGGAAATTAATTAATCTTCATCTTCGCCCATGGAGTACTTGTAAGGTTTGAATTTCTTATGCCGACGTTTCTTCAGCTGTTTGCCATGAGACTTATGATCATCCAAATGATTTAGAAATTGAATCCGACGCCTTTTGCGCTTCGGTACTTGTTGTGATGGGGTTTCTACTGTGGGAGGAGGGGTCAGGAAAGCAGAATTTAAGGGTGGTGGAGGGGTGAGGCTTTCTTTGTCAGCTTTTTGAGAGATAGCCGCTTGTGTTAATTCAGGTGTTACATTAAAGGGGTTGAGGGGAGTCGAGAATGCTGTCGTTGCTGTCGAAGAATCTTGTGTCCTTGATGTTAAGTCTGGAACAGTACTGATTATTTTTTCCGGTCGTGTTCTTGTATTTAATTGTTCTTTAAAAGCCAGGTATCTGTTTTGCAACTGAACGTATCGCTTAGCTTTTTGATCGTCCCGAAGATCGTTTCGAGAAA
>NC_133210.1:21674452-21684452 GCF_958299795.1 Porites lutea | reverse complement strand
CGCAGGGGTTTATTGACCGCCAACGCAAGACTCCGCGCTCGTTCTCGCGCGCTCTCTTCGCTCGCCGATGTTTTTGAAAAGAACGAAAAGAATTATAAAACAACGTCTGTGTACAGGCTAGAGCAAGGGAAGTACCTTCATTTTTCAGATATTTCATGTCGCTGAGTATTGGTACGGCCCAGGGAATTGAACCCACGACCTCCCGCTCTGCGCTCTATAAACGGAGCTAATGCTGCGACGGTTATAAACACACAACACCTTTTGGGCTTATCTGGGTTAATAATTTTAAACAGTGATTTTGACGGAGACGACCGGCTGAGCCGAATTTATGACTGGTCTTGCCATAGAGAATTAAGTAATTTTATGTTGTTTTCAGTGTAGAGGCAAGAGGGTCGTAAGGGGTTGCGATTCTCATTCGCACTTTCCATGGTCTCCGCAAGGAGCGCTTGGAACAATGACACCCCATTTGGCAAACGAATACGGAAAGGAAAAAATGGCTTGCATTTTTAGAACATCTCGTTTCCTAGGAAAGTTCGAATAAAGGCCAGAAAGATAATGTTGTAATGATAAACCGTGCCCGTTGCAGGCCAGTAGCCAGGTTTTTTTACGGAATTACGGGGAGATGCAATCCAAGGAGGAGGCGGACGTCGACCGAACGAGACCGGAGGAGCAAATTTCTAGGCGGGGAGGGGGAAACTAGGTTGTCTGATACTGTGTTACTAACGTTTTGAAAAACATGAATATTTCTCAAATTTTCGCGCTTCAAAATTGAATTTCTTTGGTAGAGACAACTTTGTCATTATGTTAGACGGTGTATGTGCATAAGAGCCATGTAAAGAGAGCTTTTCTTGTGTCGCTAGTATTACTTTTTTGCCACAGAAAACAGCAGATATTTTAAACCATGCTGAAAGACAAAGAGCTAACTCAAAAAAGGAACAATGCATACCTTCATCGCCTTTAAGCACAAGTGGATCCGAGATCCACCCTTTGTAATTGGCTGTTTAACAGGCAATTCGAAAACGAGAATTCCAAATCCCTGAAACGGCCCGATAAATGAGTCCAGTCAAAAACGGCTGTACCGCTCTCGCCAAAAAACGAAAACAAAGTTAAAGGTAATGTTTCTCCCTGGCTAGCAACTGTCACGGCCGAATAACTCAGGGGTACCTAACGACTGTTTTCTGTAAAATATCTGTTCGGAGAAGAAAATATTGCCTGGAATTTCCTATTGCTTGAGGCACGGATATAAATTTCTAGTTGACGTTCCATACATGTACAATTTTTGAAACTTATCTATTAAATTCCCTACAATTTTCTGAAGCTTAATTTTTCACATTTCACTCTCCGAGTAATGCTGTTTTTCGTAGAAAAAGAAAACCTAAAATTTTCGGATTCAATAATGTGATTGAAATAGGAATCAGAAAAATTCTCACCTTCATAAAGCGATAAATTGCATCTAAAATTTTCGGGAATATTATACTGAAGCCCTTGAAATTTCGAAAAGATTCAAAGTCCCCTAAGATGACCGAACAGTTACAAGTTTTATAGCACCGCTTAGAATGTATTTCTAGAGATCTAAAACTACTCTGGAAAGCCTAAAAAGTGTTTTCAACGTATTTAGGAGGAAATCGTCGTTGGGTGCCCGATAACTGCCAAGTGGAGGAATAATAACATCATCGGCTCCAGTCTTAAGATTCGCATTATAGTAATTTACATGAAAGTCCTTGGAGTTGACTGATCGGCATGCAACACTACCAGAGTAGGGTTAAGCTTTAATAGGAACTTCAATATCCTGCAAGTAAGCGAAAGTAATAGCTGCGTCCAGCATGTCAAAACTATAGCAGGGAATCTCATACCATGTAAAACGGTTCAAATAACAATTCAGATCCAACACTTTGCAGAAAATTATGGAACCAAACCCTAAAGGTTGTTGGGACGCTTTTAAAAATAAGAAAGGAAAATCCTAAAACCTACAGCTAGCGATCAGAGGTCAATTTCTGATAGAGCAAAGATAATAATCTACAGGAAATCACTGTACAGCACCAGACCGCATGACCTCTCAGTAAGCTTCAGTAGCTTCTCAGTGAAAGAAACATTTGCTAAATGCACACTACGAACCCTCCAAAACAGACTTTACCAGTTAAGGACAAAATATATAGTTTACGAAGGCTAAAACACGTTTTGTTGAAAGGGTGCCGTCAGGCTTATGAGCTCTTTCACACTATTTTCAATTTTACTACAGTACACAATCAGTGAATTAGAATAGAAGAATAGTCGAAATTCACTTTGTTTTAATCTTTGATCAACAAAAAAGGGACCTCTGGAACCTGTAGGGGGGGGGGTGCGTGCGCACTCGTCGCACCCCCTCCCTACGGGCCTGTGTTGATACGTCTTGAACGAGCATGAAGAAAGTATCGGCAATTTTGGAGTCAATTTGTGGAGACAAAAATCTGGTCTCAGAGAGTTTATTGTTTACATATGCTAGCAGTATAACCCACCTGCAACATTTAAGTATACAGAGTCAAAAACCTCTGCGTCGAAAGAGTATTGTGGGGAAACACGACAGCCGAAAAATCTCTCATCATCTTTTTCTATGGAACTGAGTGTGAAGATGGCGTGACCGGTTGACGTGTTGCCGTCATAGCTTCCGCTTACTCGCCCATTATATTGTACGGGAACTGGAACAGACGCTGGGCTTCCTGATTCACCAAAAGCTACTAGTATTCCATCGGGAATAAAATCGCGTGCTCGGTGATCTTTGATAAGCCCAAACAGAACTCCCCGAACACCTTTTGTACCATTGGAGAAGCTCCAGGAGAAATTTACAGAAGATCCAATTAATCCTGTAACAGAATTTCCTTTATAACCTGATATCAGATGTATATCACTCATCACTGCAAGAATGAATATAAATCATGGATTATAAAAAGAAGTTGCATATCAGTAAACTTCGGAGAAAGGTGCAGGTATTGACTCCAGCAGACAGAACATATCTATAGCTATTTTCCATTCTGCTTTCTATTCTAGCAGGTTTTTTATCCGTATTGAAGAGGATTCTCTATAGATCAGAGTTCAGTGTGTCTAAAATTAATACTGGATGAAGAGAATTTGAGTAAAAGTTTCAACGTTTCTCAAGAGTTTTAGAATAGCACTTGGTATATAAAAGTTCCACATATGGGTTTGGTTTAAAGGGCCGCGTTTTTCATTACGTATTCTAGTGCTTTAGAAACCCTAGCGATTAAAGAACGCATATGGATCAATCTGGCTGAACACAGTGTGATAGGTTGTACAATGAGGGACAAAAGTGTTGACACACTTCCGTAAAATGGCCCCTTTTTGTATAGTGGATATACCTATCCCCTTCCCCTGTCTACCCCAACCCCTTCCCCCCCAAAATCAATGTTGAATTTTGGACCCTCAAGTCTTTTTTTTACTTCAGACAACATTGATTCGGGGGCTGAGGGGATTTACGGCGTTTAAAAAGAATGAAATAATAGATGAATTAAATATTTGCTAAAAGCACCCGTTTTAAACAAGTGTGTCAACTACTTTTGTCCCTGATTGTCTGAAATATGTATCTGTGTTTTGCGGCTAGATTTTTGACGCTGCTGAATTTTTGTGCGATGATGTTACTCTATGAGCCAAATTGTTTTTTTAGAAACAACAATTTGTAAAGTTTCGTCCTGATTTGTAGTATACGTAGAGTAAAATGTACGAAGCGTATGTCATCACTTAATCTTGTACTTCCGCGCGCGTTCCTGATACCCTGTGGGATCGAGAGGAAATCATTTGTATTGTGATCAATGCCGTTGCAGCGGATGTAATGTTTTCACAAGTATTATCAATAGTGGAAAAAGGATGGAAACACTAAGGTACAATGAAAATTGTTCTTGTAAATGGTTAACTTAAGCGAATGAAGTACTGCGGAGTAACAGAGGGGACATGCAATATTTTTGACATTGACTTGTGCCATTAGTGAAAGGACGTGAACAATCATGTATACAGGTTATGAACCTCGTAAATGATGGGCCAGCCGTTTGTGCTATCCCTATATATAGATGTGTGTTTTTTTTGGAGACCTTTTCAAACCTAAGTGATCCAAACCTTTAGCGTAGGTAGGCGTCGAACAGGTTAGACCAGGTTTTGGAATGTACTTTTGTAATGATTTTAGCTGTGTATTTGGACTGTATTTTTCAAGCGAAACCCTGTGTTTTTGTCTATTGTCGGCAGAGAAAATGAAAAGAGAGCTTTGAAACGTGAACTGGTATTTGACTCTCAAAGAAAACGACAGCTTAAACTGAGGAAAACACTGCTTCCTTCGTGTTACAACGGTTAACCACGTTTTGGCAAACGAAAAGTAACATTAGTCTGTTATGACCTCTAATGTCGATATGTATTCTCGTGGTTAACCGTTGAAACTCCTTATTTGCACCACATCGCTGGAATTTTTCTCGCCAAGAATACGTATTGCGAAGTACTTTCTACATAGCGGAATCTTCTTTTGCCTTTCGTGAGGAATTAGCGCATAAAAAAGGAAAATTTTCCAGCGCACGGCCGTGATTGATCACATGTTATCCCGCTTTCCTTGTCATCAAGTGAACTTCTGGGCAAAAGTAATTGCTGTTTTGGCGATGATGCAAACTGGTGTGTCTATCTTGAAAACAATTTCTTTGTTATTCTGTGATTTACGAGTTGGGAAATGAAGTAGTTGTCCATCCAACATCAATAAAAAAATTATGCCACTGAATAAATGGCAGGCGGTCATCTAAAATCATTACAAAAGTACATTCCAAAACCTGGTCTAACCTGTTCGACGCCTACCTACGCTAAAGGTTTGGATCACTTAGGTTTGAAAAGGTCTCCAAAAAAAACACACATCTATATATAGGGATAGCACAAACGGCTGGCCCATCATTTACGAGGTTCATAACCTGTATATATGATTGTTCACGTCCTTTCACTAATGGCACAAGTCAATGTCAAAAATATTGCATGTCCCCTCTGTTACTCCGCAGTACTTCATTCGCTTAAGTTAACCATTTACAAGAACAATTTTCATTGTACCTTAGTGTTTCCATCCTTTTTCCACTATTGATAATACTTGTGAAAACATTACATCCGCTGCAACGGCATTGATCACAATACAAATGATTTCCTCTCGACCCCACAGGGTATCAGGAACGCGCGCGGAAGTACAAGATTAAGTGATGACATACGCTTCGTACATTTTACTCTACGTATACTACAAATCAGGACGAAACTTTACAAATTGTTGTTTCTAAAAAAACAATTTGGCTCATAGAGTAACATCATCGCACAAAAATTCAGCAGCGTCAAAAATCTAGCCGCAAAACACAGATACATATTTGAGACAGTCTGAATGCAAAATTGTGCTACTGCACACAAGTTGAGCCGTGCATGACACTGATTTTAACTGTAATTAAAGAAATCAAAGACATAATTATGTTATTGGTGGTGGGGGTGACATTGACTTATTCACGACCGAATTATAGGGCCAATTGGAATTACGTGATGACGTAATAAAAGGGCTGCGATATCCATAATTAACGTCGATATGGTTTACAAGCTAAAAACTGACGCTGAAACTCGCGCACATGTACAACTTTTGATGAATTTCAAGGGTATGCGTACTGAAAATGTTTTTAATAAAGTGAATATTTCTCGTTCTTCACTTTATCCGATGGTTAAGACGCAAAAAATCACGGGTAGGGTAAGGATTGACGCGTAGTGGGGATAGTCACTGGCCGGCCACGGAAATATGGAGCGTTAGTGCGGAGCGGCTGTCACTGCGTGCAATATCGAAACTACGGAAAAGTGAAGGTAAATTCATGGCCAATTCAATAAAAAACTAAGGACAACGTAGCAAACATTGCAAGTGTCCACGAAAACAATTAGTTTCAATCCCACCTCGTGACACCATGAGTGACATGATAACGCAACGCAAATAGCGTGACATGAGCGCATATGTCTGTGTATTTGGACTGTATTTCTCAAGCGAAACCCTGTGTTTTTGTCTATTGTCGGCAGAGAAAATGAAAAGACAGCTTTGAAACGTGAACTGGTATTTGACTCTCAAAGAAAACGACAGCTTAAACTGAGGAAAACACTGCTTCCTTCGTGTTACAACGGTTAACCACGTTTTGGCAAACGAAAAGTAACATTAGTCTGTTATGACCTCTTAATGTCGATATGTATTCTCGTGGTTAACCGTTGAAACTCCTTATTTGCACCACATCGCTGGAATTTTTCTCGCCAAGAATACGTATTGCGAAGTACTTTCTACATAGCGGAATCTTCTTTTGCCTTTCGTGAGGAATTAGCGCATAAAAAAGGAAAATTTTCCAGCGCACGGCCGTGATTGATCACACGTTATCCCGCTTTCCTTGTCATCAAGTGAACTTCTGGGCAAAAGTAATTGCTGTTTTGGCGATGATGCAAACTGGTGTGTCTATCTTGAAAACAATTTCTTTGTTATTCTGTGATTTACGAGTTGGGAAATGAAATAGTTGTCCATCCAACATCAATAAAAAAATTATGCCACTGAATAAATGGCAGGCGGTCATCTAAAATCATTACAAAAGTACATTCCAAAACCTGGTCTAACCTGTTCGACGCCTACCTACGCTAAAGGTTTGGATCACTTAGGTTTGAAAAGGTCTCCAAAAAAAACACACATCTATATATAGGGATAGCACAAACGGCTGGCCCATCATTTACGAGGTTCATAACCTGTATACATGATTGTTCACGTCCTTTCACTAATGGCACAAGTCAATGTCAAAAATATTGCATGTCCCCTCTGTTACTCCGCAGTACTTCATTCGCTTAAGTTAACCATTTACAAGAACAATTTTCATTGTACCTTAGTGTTTCCATCCTTTTTCCACTATTGATAATACTTGTGAAAACATTACATCCGCTGCAACGGCATTGATCACAATACAAATGATTTCCTCTCGATCCCACAGGGTATCAGGAACGCGCGCGGAAGTACAAGATTAAGTGATGACATACGCTTCGTACATTTTACTCTACGTATACTACAAATCAGGACGAAACTTTACAAATTGTTGTTTCTAAAAAAACAATTTGGCTCATAGAGTAACATCATCGCACAAAAATTCAGCAGCGTCAAAAATCTAGCCGCAAAACACAGATACATATTTGAGACATTGTCTGAATGCAAAATTGTGCTACTGCACACAAGTTGAGCCGTGCATGACACTGATTTTAACTGTAATTAAAGAAATCAAAGACATAATTATGTTATTGGTGGTGGGGGTGACATTGACTTATTCACGACCGAATTATAGGGCCAATTGGAATTACGTGATGACGTAATAAAAGGGCTGCGATATCCAGAATTAACGTCGATGTGGTTTACAAGCTAAAAACTGACGCTGAAACTCGCGCACATGTACAACTTTTGATGAATTTCAAGGGTATGCGTACTGAAAATGTTTTTAATAAAGTGAATATTTCTCGTTCTTCACTTTATCCGATGGTTAAGACGCAAAAAATCACGGGTAGGGTAAGGATTGACGCGTAGTGGGGATAGTCACTGGCCGGCCACGGAAATATGGAGCGTTAGTGCGGAGCGGCTGTCACTGCGTGCAATATCGAAACTACGGAAAAGTGAAGGTAAATTCATGGCCAATTCAATAAAAAACTAAGGACAACGTAGCAAATATTGCAAGTGTCCACGAAAACAATTAGTTTCAATCCCACCTCGTGACACCATGAGTGACATGATAACGCAACGCAAATAGCGTGACATGAGCGCATATGTCTGTGTATTTGGACTGTATTTCTCAAGCGAAACCCTGTGTTTTTGTCTATTGTCGGCAGAGAAAATGAAAAGACAGCTTTGAAACGTGAACTGGTATTTGACTCTCAAAGAAAACGACAGCTTAAACTGAGGAAAACACTGCTTCCTTCGTGTTACAACGGTTAACCACGTTTTGGCAAACGAAAAGTAACATTAGTCTGTTATGACCTCTAATGTCGATATGTATTCTCGTGGTTAACCGTTGAAACTCCTTATTTGCACCACATCGCTGGAATTTTTCTCGCCAAGAATACGTGTTGCGAAGTACTTTCTACATAGCGGAATCTTCTTTTGCCTTTCGTGAGGAATTAGCGCATAAAAAAGGAAAATTTTCCAGCGCACGGCCGTGATTGATCACATGTTATCCCGCTTTCCTTGTCATCAAGTGAACTTCTGGGCAAAAGTAATTGCTGTTTTGGCGATGATGCAAACTGGTGTGTCTATCTTGAAAACAATTTCTTTGTTATTCTGTGATTTACGAGTTGGGAAATGAAGTAGTTGTCCATCCAACATCAATAAAAAAATTATGCCACTGAATAAATGGCAGGCGGTCATCTAACTATCCCCACTACGTGTCAATCCTTACCCTACCCGTGATTTTTTGCGTCTTAACCATCGGATAAAGTGAAGAACGAGAAATATTCACTTTATTAAAAACATTTTCAGTACGCATACCCTTGAAATTCATCAAAAGTTGTACATGTGCGCGAGTTTCAGCGTCAGTTTTTAGCTTGTAAACCACATCGACGTTAATTCTGGATATCGCAGCCCTTTTATTACGTCATCACGTAGTTCCAATTGGCCCTATAATTCGGTCGTGAATAAGTCAATGTCACCCCCACCACCAATAACATAATTATGTCTTTGATTTCTTTAATTACAGTTAAAATCAGTGTCATGCACGGCTCAACTTGTGTGCAGTAGCACAATTTTGCATTCAGACAATGAGGGACAAAAGTGTTGACACACTTCCGTAAAATGGCCCCTTTTTGTATAGTGGATATACCTATCCCCTTCCCCTGTCTACCCCAACCCCTTCCCCCCCAAAATCAATGTTGAATTTTGGACCCTCAAGTCTTTTTTTTACTTCAGACAACATTGATTCGGGGGGTAAGGGGATTTACGGCGTTTAAAAAGAATGAAATAATAGATGAATTAAATATTTGCTAAAAGCACCCGTTTTAAACAAGTGTGTCAACTACTTTTGTCCCTGATTGTAGATGATTACCATTCACTGGGGTGTTATTTAAGACTAATGGCAGGTATAAAAGCTCAAATTTGATTCTAAGATATTTTCGCTTGTTTCCATTGCTTACGTAAGTCAGCAAAACAAGCGCTCTCAAGTTGCTCCCTAGGTACGCATGCTCAACTCTTGCGCGCGCACTGAAATCACATATGTCAAAGAGGAAGAAAACAAGATAAAAATCTTCTGACAACCAATCAATGTATAATTTGTATAATTTGTGATACTGACAAATCCACTTTTTAAATAGAAAAAAGAGACATCTGTTCACTCTCTTGCATTATTTCCAAGCATTTTCTGTTATTTTCTTTGGAGCGTTTTTAATTATGGTGTCGATCAAGAACTGTCCCAATAGCGAGAAAGGTTTATAACAATTTATTCTTTCCAAGGCCCTATACCTGCCGTACATTCCAAATTGAGCAACGTGCTCGTTCTAAGTACAATGCCACAGCGACATTTTTTCGTAACCTACGAGGCGACAGGCAGTCTCAGAAATGACCCACAAAGCGACAGCATACCCCAACCCCACCCCCCTTTGCAAAGGCCTCTTCATTTTGCCCTTAGTATCCTCTGTGGCACCCTGGAGTGGGAGATGTCAAGCCGAAAGCGATTTCGATGTAAGTATACACTAACCTTCCAGCAAGCCGCCGGGAGAACATTTTTGTAAGCAAACGAAGCATTGTCGCAAATGTCCGCCATTTTTTTTTCTCAATAAGCATGCCTTCCAAAAAAGGTCTTTTAAAAATGATGAAAAAATCCGTACACAAATATTCGATTGTTTTTCAGAATATAAACGGACTGAATTTATAGGATAACCCGTTAATTCCCCGCCCACTTTTTATCAGTTTTGCAATCCACATACAAAAACACCATGGGTTGGATTCATTTGCTGCATACTACGCGTATGCTCT
>NC_133210.1:21666952-21669452 GCF_958299795.1 Porites lutea | reverse complement strand
AAACATACACAAAGAAAGAACGGACAGGCTTTCCACCATTGACATAGCAAACGAATTTACCGACCGCAACACAAACAGAAAGCGTAATTTTGGCACTTTTCGAGTAAATGATGTACAGTAACTTTAATATCATTCACTAAATTATTTTCAGTTCCAGGCAGCTCAAGCAAAATCGTTGGATTTCTGGCTTATTTATAGTAATTAAAGGTTGATATCAGTAGTATAACATAACAATCTATGATATTTCAATTTAGTGATTGTGAATTTTCAGACCCGATAGCAACATCACTGAAGATGTGGAAAAAAAATCACTAGTTTTATCGTTATTCGCATTCTCCGTCACTTTAGAGAAATTGAATAGAAATCCACAAGCATGCCCCCCCCTCCCGGCCCCCCCCCCAAAAAAAATTCCTTAACGCATTCTTCTTTAGCCCCCCAACTCGAAAACTTGCTACGCGGTTCCTGATATAGAGTGACTAATCTATAGCAAACTCGGCCCCCATAACATTCTAAAACTTCCTAAGTGAAGTCTACTTTTTGCAGCATTTCGAAATATAGAGATCCACAAATGGCTACACAAGTTCCTAAAAATATATGAGACATTCACAGGCAGAAAAGCAACAACAAATCCTGTTTAGTGAGTTGGGCTCTTGGTATAGCTGTGTCAGATTAGCCGCAGAGCCGGTGGTCACTATAAACTGCTACCACGAGTACAGCTGCATATGCTCAAAGCACCGTATAATCTCTCACCAGTTTGCTTAAAATTAGTTGATGAACCTTGGTATTACCAAGTTTTATTTGACCCGCCCTCCGTAGATTGCACCAGTGTTCAATGTAACACTTATCGCAACAAATTTCAAAATGCTCTTTTATAAAAAGCATTGGTTGCCAATCCGTTTGCAAGGCTGACACGAGCCCATCAACTCCGACATTACTTGGAATGTGTTCCGGAACTCGTCAATGTTGACATAGCAGCCCTTGGATACAAAGAAGAACAAAAACAGATGTAAGAGAACGTTAACCTAAACCGTAGATAACATTTTAACAATGAGGCTTGATTATATAGATCGCGGGGATTGTTATCAGCCTCAGAGATCTGTATGAGGCTTGCCTCCTCGTAGACTTTCTTCAAAGCATTGACTCCGCGTTTTACAAAATTAATGTGCGGATTGATGATATATACCACTTTTTATTTCCTTCTTTTGCACTATGCACTATTGTTTTTCTTTCTTTTTTCCTTTTTCTGTCTGTAATGTAATAAATTGCTGAAATTTATATAAAAAAGTATTGGCCTATTTTTCGGCCAGTTGCAGGATATAAACAGACGATTTTTTTCTTGCAGATACTGCCGACCTAACAAAAGATAAATTCCATCGTGCAATATATGTATTCTTGCATCTCTTTCGTTAAGTTTTAGTCATGAGCGTGAGCGCTATTATTTTAGTTCAATCAGGCATAAACAGCTGGGCTGCCTCGCCCGGAAACGAGGTGGATCGATGAGTTATTAGATCAATACACCATCGAATCGATGGACTTTCTTCCAAATATGGTAAGCATCAGCAGGTTACGAAGAATTAGCCGGGGGATTGGAGCCAAATAGAAACGGCGAACTATTTTGAAAGATGTATAATCTGTGGGACAGGGGACGTTCCACTAAACCCTGTTAGCAATTCAATCAAAACTTACGAAAGATTTGATGCTTGAAAAAATGCCTTGAATGAAGCAAATGCCAATCAATTTCCGTGTACGTTGACCTCAGTAACTTGTGTACAATAGTGATGTGATGTATGCTAATAAGTTACTGATTAATAGCCTTTTACAGGCGTTCAGATACACTCCTTGCTGTTTATTTTTTTCTCTTCACTTTTCTTTGCGCCGTCCCCACTATCGGAACTCCTGGAACAGGCTTAGTTAAGAGTAAACTTTGTTATCGTGTTTATTTGCAATTGTTGTAATTAGTAAGGAAAGTATGTAAATAATTCGAAGGACAGACAGCAAATTGTTGGTCGAAGGAAACAATAATATTTTTATTTGAAATCTAAATATTTCTATTTGCTATTATTTTAATAAGTTTTAGGGCATTTCCATTTTCGGCGAGTAATAAGGAAGGTAAGCAAGTATAGAGCTGTGAAAATAAAAACATACCTTTAAAAACCTGACTCCGCCATTAAGCTTGAGAGAATTTCGACCATGAAGAACGCGGCGGTTGTTAAAACAAATCAAGTCTCCTGGCTGCATGGTCACAGTTTTCTAAAATACCAAAGCAGTCTTTCTGTGACTAGCTGAAAAATCAGATTTACATCAAAGTTGCTCGGGACAAATATGATGCAAAAAAGTGCAAACTTGGAGGAAATCAGGGACAAAAATAGTAAACTTGTAGCCGCAAAATTGTTGCCTTAAATTTTTTAACGGACGACTTAGCTACCAAGGAAGAAAACTTCCCCCTTTTGTTATTTTATTTTTACGCAGCTCCATGGCTACGTTCATGGCGGTGAAGTGA
>NC_133210.1:21581952-21661952 GCF_958299795.1 Porites lutea | reverse complement strand
ATGGACACTCCGTGGAAGCTGTCTTTGAAACTCAAAAAACACTTGATGGAATTCCATGGGGTACAAGTAAGGGCCTATTTACAAGGAGAGAGGGTCACCCTAGAGCTAG
This sequence comes from Porites lutea, assembly GCF_958299795.1. NCBI lineage: Eukaryota > Metazoa > Cnidaria > Anthozoa > Scleractinia > Poritidae > Porites > Porites lutea. The sequence continues at coordinate 21,661,843 of NC_133210.1, read as the reverse complement.
GGTTACCTTAACAAGTGGGTTAAAGTTAGCTCTGGTTTACAAGCAAATTTCACAGGTAGGGTTAACCTATCATCCGGGTCAACTTTACCAGCTTTGCTGACGTGTTTCGTCATGCGTGACATTCTTTGTAACAGTCCAAGATTTGAAATAATCTTGAAGTTCTCTATGGAAAACACGTTAAATTCACGGAAAAAGGGAAAATATTATCATAGACAGAAAATAACTTTTTATTTTTCACATGTTTATAATTAAGCTCAGAAATTGGATAATACTGTTCAAATTGGCATGATTACTGGTCACGCATTACAGCAGAAAGTTGACCTGGGTAGGCGAGTTATCCCTAGCAGAGCGTTTACAAGGCTTGTAGGCCGTAACCCTCTTGTTAGGGTAACCCTAGCACTCAGGTAAGGTTACCCTAGCGCTTGGGTAACCCCACCTGCCTTGTAAACTTGTCATGTGAAAAAAGAAGAAATATGCGAGTGCTAGGGTAACCCTCACACCAGGGTTACCCTCCCTCCTTGTAAACAGGGCCTCAACTACGAATGTGTGTGTTCTAAGGTTATGAATGAATGTGCCCTAGCATTGAATAGCATAGAAAACTCTTGCGACTCTATCCCATTTGGACCTTATTTCTACCTACATTTGGAAAACAGAGTGCCATAGGAAGGCACTACATGAACCATACTAATGGTATTGTTGGTACTGTTGATTAACTTTGTAAATATTAAACAGGTACACTACAGAGTAAAAAAAAACCTCATCGTACCTCATTGTCTGGATTAAGAACAACATGTGGTCTTTTGTACACTAGCTTGACAGGATAATCCCTGCAACATAAAGAAAAGAACAGCAACAACAAAATGCTTGGCTCGTTAAAAAGGGTTTCTCAATGTTAAATTAAGCTTAAAGTGTGTTACATTATTCCGATGCATATTTTTAGTGGTTGTGATAAAGATGAAAATTTTCAAGTAAGAACAAATACCTTTCAAAGTGTATTTTCTGAAATGTTGCTGGTATACGCACAAGATTGTTGAAGTCATCAGGAAACTGTTTTCGCAAATCCTTAGCAACCTCAAAAGCATCTACAAATATGCTCTCGCCTCCTTCAACTTCCGGATCGAATCTAAGGATAGACAAACAGTATAATGTTCCGGCTATAACTTATGGAATTCACCACGCTGACTCAACACGCTGACAGGGGATGAGACAGGACTTGTATCCCAAATGATATCAACCCCTTCATTACCCACCCAGCCCATGAAACTGAGTTGTACCACACCACTGGTGTCTACACCCCCTACCCTTCCAATGAACAGCAGTGTGGGTTCTTTTACATCCAAAAATAATCAAAACCATGAAGAGCTGTGAGACGGATACTACAGTTTGTCGTTCTTATCTGAGAAGACTAGAATGTCTAACCTTTTGTAGATGTCACAACAAAGGCAGCACATTCTCTTCAGTTATTTTAAGACCCTGTGTGTTGGTCGGGCCGGGTTTGCACCTGTGACCTCCCGCTCGGCAGACCTGTGCGTTTCCATTTGAACTAACCGAGCGACGGTATTAAAGCACTTTTTACAGTACGCAGTGGAACAAAGTATCTCGGTTGCAATGCAGCCATTAAAGTTTCTCAAAAAATGACTTAGAATTTAGCTTTATACCTCAAGCAGTGAAGAAGCTGAAGTCCAGGTGGAGACTCATAATACATCAGATCCATGTGCAGAGCCAATTCAACATCAGTATACGCAATATTGATTGGATTAGGACCACTTAGCACATTAAACGTCTAAAAAAGACAGGAGCACGTAACACTGTGATCATCATCAGCCACTAAAATCACTCATGGAATATCGTTATTCAATGCAGTTATTAGTACTGACTAACCATTCCATATATGGTTTCCTGAGGAGGTCCCATTCTTCTTGCAACCTGTTAGATAAAAAAAAAATTTTTTAAACACTGTTCCCTTGGACATTATCTTGCATCAAAGTGTATGTACTACTTTGCCTGACAGCTAGCATTTGCACATTTTGCGGAGTCTTTTCGTTGTGATCAGGTCACATGTTTAATAATTACAGTTTAAATTTCAGCTCAAAACTAGATGAATGAACTGTGTCAGAGTAGCAGCTTTTAAGAGAATGTTGACTATCTAACTTCAGATCAGATTATTATAGTAACTATAGCTTCACAAACCTTACGAACAGTCTCCTCGTCATCAATTGGCACTTGTTTTACCAATGACACCCCATGATCACTTAGTTGGCAAAGCATTCTTAAAAAAGCAGGAAACACATGATGGGTAAAATATTAAACTAGCATCAATAGAGCGCGATACAAAGATATGGGGAAAAAAAGGATGCTTTATACTTAAAATACTATCTGTCACCTGGTGTTGGAAAGGTAAAACTGTCTGAACGAACGAGGTCTACACAAGGCTCCTTGTATAATTATTTACTGTAATTACACTACAGGATTTCCAGCCAATAATTAGTCAATTATTGAGAAACTCATACATATAAATGGCTTACAAATTGTAAAGTAGAAATGGTGATGCGTCTTCCATGCAGCAAATAAATTAGTTCGTTTGTTAAAACATTGAAGATTAAAATTGACTTTTGGCTTTCCCAATTGACAATAATTCATTCTCTGGCCGTTATTCCAACTTGAAAGGAATCAAGCCACAGCTGACTTTAAGATGAACAAAAATAATTAAAAGCACTGCTATTTTTTTTCTACGTGTAATTACATTTTTGGGACACTACAGCAAATAGCAAGAAATTGGCATTTGCTGAATTCGATGGGCCTTCCTATGGATTTTTGCACAGATAAAGCAGGATATACCACTGGGCGGTACTTTTGTGCCTATAAACTTCTTGCAAAAAACTTGCAGTACCATTTCAAGAGAAAATTTCTTTATTTCTAGAGCACTTATATCCTGAGCTCAATATTGATTTCAGGGCCATTAGTGAATTTTATACGGTGCTTGTATTCAACCTGTAAATCAAACAATATATACATGTACTTCAGGAATGGTGATTACAATGATATCATTTATTGGGTCCCTGATACATACAATAGAGGAAACTTACCTCCAGAGACCTTCCTTAGTTTCCATCATTTCACTATACTCCACTTCTGGAAGGCTGTGCTGTTAAATAGTGATTAAAACAGGGTGTTTCTAAAACGAAGACCCAAAAACGAAGACCTAAGACCTAAGACCCCATGGACTAAAATGAAGACCACATAGACTAAAACGAAGACCCCTTTGACTAAAACGAAGACCCCATGGACTAAAACGAAGACCCCTTTGACTAAAACGAAGACCCCATGGACTAAAACGAAGACCCCTCTGACTAAAACGAAGACCCCATGGACTAAAACGACTGATGCTAGGCGCTAAGGGCAATGCCCGCTCCCGTAATTTGTTACGGCGATTTGCGAATGTTGTGGAATTTCCGATTTGGGAAAAAAAGCGTTCAATCGAGAACATTACTCGAGTAAAGGTTGACATTTAGAGTGTCTTTTAAGCAAGGTTCATTTGTCTTTATGCCGGGTTTTATTTGTTTTATTTATATCCCCAGTGTCATACGCTGTTATGATATTCTGTCCTCTGTTGTTAAAAAATTACTCATCTTTACAGCTTAAACAGTTGTTTTTATGATAACTGTGATAAAAAAATAATAAAAAAAAAGAAAAAGAAGGAAAAAGACAAGAAAAAAAGCGTATCCGATAAGCCTCGATCCTAGGACCTTTGCTTCATTTATTTTAACCACTAGGCCACGAGGACTCTCTCACCTTGATGCTGCAAAAAGCTTTAATTTGAATAAGACTGACGTCATCATCACCGTTAACACTTCCAATGTGGTTTAAAACATGCAAAATATTTTCTGCAAAGAAACCTGAAGGAAGGGTAAGTGATAGACTTGACTATCACAATTAAATACTGCAGAGGAAATTCCACAACATTCCCAAATCGCCGTAACAAATTAATTTTAGTCCATAGGGTCTTCGTTTTAGTCCAAAAGGTCTTCATTTTAGTCCATGGGGTCTTAGGTCTTAGGTCTTCGTTTTTGGGTCCTCGTTTTAGAAACACCCATTATAACAGAAGTCCGTTGAAGTCAACATCTTTCATTTTCAGTAGACATTTCGACTGTATGTCGATACATGTTGACATATCATGTATTATAACTAAATGTTGAAGTCAAGAGGTTTTGATAATGGTCAGAATTTAATTTCATGCACGCGCGGTAGCAATGGACCCTTAGAAAAAATTCTAACAGGAAACAATGAAAATTTTACAAAGAAATGTGGGATAAGTAAAATAATTTGCGATACAACATGTCGTGCGATATACCTGAACACTAGGACCCGATTGAGTTTGAAAGGTTGACTTATTTAGGTCTTAGTTGTGACAAACTTAAACTCCTACCTTCAAATCTAGAGCTTCCCAGAATGGAAATAAAAATACGAAAAAATTACCTGCGTCTTCCATATGATTCTATTGCAAATGGAACACTCTGATTAACCTCTTTTCTTCGGTAATTAATGACAATTCCGCTGGGAAACTCTCAGAGGTTGCGATTAAATCTTCAAGTACAAAGTCTTATCTTTGTATCGTGAGTTTTTTTGTCCACTGAAAAAGCATATTCTTCCTTCCCACGTTTAAAGAATTTGGAGTTAATTCTCTTTATAAAATTTATAAATACGTTTCTACTACACGGCTTAAATCCAAAACCTTCGCTCCACAATACCTGGGCAAAAATCATGTAAATTCTCTCCAAAACCTCTTGTTCGAAAGCTTATTTCTTTACTTATTTCTTTGAGTTTTCGTCGCCATTTTTGGTTGTGGCAATTTTTTGGTCAGCGGCTTTTATTTGATTATAAACAGATCTGTATATGACCACTCGAACTTTCCGAACATTATGGGCACGGGAATCTTTAACCAGCGGTTAAAACCACTGCGAAAGGGAGAGTATAACTTGATAATTAGTGTGTCTCTCACTCTTGTTATAAGTTTTATCAAGAGAGGATAAAGGGGACAGAGAAGGCATCCCCCATACACACCCTATTCGTATAGGTAATAGCATGATTTGTAGTGATATTTGGCATAAATACCACGCGTGATATTTCAAAATTGTTATACGTAATTTCACGAGCCGTTAGGCGAGTGAAATTTGAGACAATTTTGAAATATCATGAGTGGTATTTATGCCAAATTTCACGTACAAATCATGCTATTATTTGTTTATACTACTACCCGCAAAAGGTCTGTAATTTTCACATGTAGGTATTTCAAATTAAGCTGAAATACCACTGCTCTAAACCAATCAAATTGCAGAAATTTCTCATGTAGTAGTATAACATAGGTAATTCGTCTCGAGTTATTTTCAAGACCACAGATCCCAAGAGGGATTAGACAACAGCCAATGACATAGCGCGAATGTGTTCCGCGTGGATGACCCACGCTCAGAGCCACGCGTCCTTCACGAATTGACGCAGAAAAAATGGCGGAAGACGCTGAGAGCGGTATTGCCATTCGTTTTGTCGACGAAAACGACTAAAGAGAGATTTCTGCTAAAGCTGTGTCAGCGAAACGAAAATTAAAAAAGAATTACCCTTCCTCTCTTGTATAGAATATTCTCTCAGGATCATTTATGATTTACAGTTTGAAAAGAGCAATTTCTGGTTTGATATTTATTCTTTCATTAGTCTTTTATTATTCAACAAAAATAACACTTGGCGTCCTAACTTGCTTTATTGTACAAACGACCGGTTTCAATAGACCGGCGAAATTTTTCATTTTACATGATGAAAGCACTGAGGTTACGACAACTTCGAGTTAAACTGATTTCACGGGTTGTCAAAGAGTTTAGCGATTCCCTTTTCCCAGGTGTACGCCGACTCATTTCGTTTCAATATTCGGGAATGCTCTCGACCTCTTTACGCTTTCATTGCCTTTCGGCCGACATGTTTTGCACGGCGTTTAGTCATGCGAAACCTCCACGAAACATCCACGCAGCGCGCGAGGTAACTTTATCCCGATTCTAAAAATAACTCGAGACGAATTACCTATGGAATAGGGTGTGTATGGGGGATGCGTTCTCTGTCCCCTTTATCCTCTCTTGGTTTTAAATATCTCTTCGTGGTAGATCAGTAATGTTTTCACTTATTCTAAGCATCATTTAGAATGTCTGATGGTTGTCAGGAGGGTTAAATACCGGTCCTAAATGCGGCTGTGTCCTTCTCATTTCACTTTGTATCTTCCTTGCTGGTTCAGAGTAACAATTTTCTCTTAGCCATTTTAAGTTAAGCACTCCTTGATGATCACTTTCAAGTTCCCAAGCTAAAAGGAGATTTTCTTTATTTTCTGAAAAAAGAAAATAGAATAAATTAGTAAGCTATTATAAGAGCATGAGTATTGTCCTGGTACCAGGAACTGAACTTGTGACATCCCACTCTGCAGGCCGGTGCTCTACTGAATGGGTTCATCTATCTGCGGCCAAAATATTCTATTTTCTAGCCATGGATATCGATAATACTTTTTATAACAATGAGAAGAAAAATCACAATCAATGTACAGCTAGGATTATATCAAAAGGCCCAAGTTAATGATTTGCCTGTCTCAACACATTTGTAACAAAAAAAAAAAAAAATCAGTGGTATTGTTATCGAATTTTTCTTGGACAGTAAAAAGGCTGTCTATGTGTCTTACTCTATAGTGATCATTATACTTATGTTAAGAACAGTAAGCATAATGAGGCTGAAGATTTTACATTAAAGGGCAATTCAGTAAACGTCTACAAAAGCCTTGCATAGTACAATGTACGGTACATTGAAATCAACTTGTTCGAAACTTGTGAGACATATAACATCAACACTGACTTTTAAGACTTTTAAGCTTAACTTACCCTACGCCCACTTACCAGAAATTGCAAAACATGATAGTTTTATTGGATCAGGAAGAGATGAGACATTAATAGTCCTCTGACCACTACTTGATTGCTTGCACTTATCACATTGGCAACAAAGCCGCAACCAACAACTGTGGAACCTTAAATAAGTTGATGAACAAAAGAATAAGAAAAATTTTAAAAGAAATGTATATATTTAATTACAGACATATAGTATATCAAAAATAAAAAATGAAATGACTCGTGTAGTTTTCCCGATCTACTGTTAGTTGTTAGAACACGTGATTAACCTAGTAGCTATTTGGGAGCGGTCGAAAGTTGTTACAATCGCCCGCGTAAATGTAAGTACAGCTGTACGTATAATGTTTTTCTAGGAAATCGATAACCATCAATTGACTGTTCAGAATTGACCATTGGCTGTTTCCAGTGGAAACCTTAAAAGGATCCACTGGAAGTCACAGAATGATGGGAGGAGGTGCAAGCCCTCCCTCACACAAACACGCCCTCACTGACATTGCCTTGTCCTTGTTCTATCCTATTTAACTCGTTTTGGTCACCAGTGTAAATCACAAATGTTCCTAGTCATAGCCATGGGATGTCATGGGAAAACAAATAAAGACATACAAGCTAAAAAGGTCTATTTCCATTTTTGGTTTCAGCCTCTTGTAAGCGACAGTTGGACACATGGTGTCCGTCGCATCATAGTTAGTAGTATTTGCTACTAACTATGGTCGCATGAACTACGCTACTCAGAAGACTCCGAGTATACAAAGTACTTTTAGAGACATAACATGACAACACATATCGTAACTTAGAACGATCGGCAGAAATGAAGGGACATCATTAATTATTCATAATCAGCAAAGTGGCAAATATGAATGCGAGTTGGCTAAGAAAGGCTCACAATAAGAGAAGAAAGAGCTAAAACTGGCCAGGTAGCGCTGATAAAACTTGCTTTCCTGCTTTCCAAAAGCCAAATTCTAAAACCCTACGCGCGGGTTTTTGAAGAAGAATGGTGTAACTGCAATTTGAGACTAAAACGAAGAAGATTGAACAAGAGTAAGCATTATCCTTTTGAACTTAAAAATGCAGTAAAAACGGCCATTTTTAGTATGGAGTTCATTTTCGAAAGAGATTTTCGGAAAATTTACACCGCTTTTAAAAAACCAAGCGGCAAATGAAAGATTGGCCTTTTCTCCAACAGAATCCGTTTAAATTTTGAAAATCGGTTGAGTAGAACCACTATCCATTTCACTTCGAAAACTTCTGGTAAGAGTTGTGTTCGAAAATGGCGGGTCTGGAGCAGCGAGCTGTTGTCTTAGGCCCAAAACTGAATAACAGTGGTTGCCAAGACTGAGACAATGCCCATTCAAGAAAACCACTCAGTTGTAAAATAGCTCACAATTGCCTCGAATTTTAAAGCCAATGCAGTGCGACATCTGACTCATTCGAACTGCCAGCCAGATCGCGGAATGCATAACGCTAAAATCGCCGAAAACGTAAACGATAGGGAGCTCTTTTCAGAGCCCTTAGTACCCCCGATCAATCCCCTGCTCATCCATATGGTTCCTCCTTTTATGAATGTTAAAGGTCCAATGTTCTGTCTTCAAATAAATTGAGAAGTAGTCTGGGAATCGCGAAAAGTTTTTAGTTATCCGAGGATGACATTTTATTTGCCCCAACGAAGCATTCTACCGTTAGGGTGCCAGCTTTTTGCCAGAAAGTACAAGCCATCACAAACGGTAAAATACGAAAAAGATTAAAAGCAGAGACTTAGGTAAAACTACCGTAAATCCTCTATTAAGCCCCCCGCGGGGCTTATTTTTGGCTAATTATGGTTTGTTTCTCGTACCTTCTCGCATTATACTTGGTCTCTAATGCAGAAAGTTCGCAAAAACGGTAAACCAAATTAGCCCATTTCTAACGTATTCTTACGTGGATGTGTGTCCGTCCTTCCAATCTATTTGTAAGCAGTTTCCAGATACCATTGGCTTGACATCTGTCACACTGTAGGTTGACTGCAAACCACAATACAGATACTTCAAAAATTCGTGCTAAAACTAATCGAATGATCGCTCTTGTTTTTTAACAGAACTGCTTCAGGGGCACCCAACGACAGGTTTCTGTAAAATATCTGTTCGGAGAAGCAAATATTGCCTAGATTTTTCTATTAATTGAGGACAGCTGAACATTTCTAGATGACCGTTCCATTCACGTACAAGTTTCGAAGCTAATCTAATAAATTCCCTACGATTTTCTGAAGTTTAATTTTTCACATTTCACTCCCTAGATTAGGCTATTTCCGAAAAAAAAGGAAACCTAAATTTTTACGGATTCAAAAATGTGATGGAGAGAGGACTCAGAAAAATTCTCGCTTTCGTAATACGTTAAATTGCATCTAAAATTTTCGGGAAAATAAGACTGAAGCCCTTGTCAGGGTCGTAACATGGTATATGGGCTCAGGGCTCAAAGCCCAAAATATGACTGGGATCAGGGCTCAGAGGAAAGGGCTCAGGGCTCAGAAGAATGGGATCAGGGATCACAAGGCTTTTGAGCCCGAATCAGGGATCAGATTTATTACACGGTCTAAAAATCTCTTATCACAATATTTTTAATAAGGTTTGTGTCCATAGAATTTCCTGGCCGAGGTACATTTATTTACCTATTCTTGCTTCCGGCTGGCGGTAATTCCTGTCATACGAAGTCCTGGTTGTTTGACGAAAACATGGTATCGCGCTGTCAACGCCAGAAGGCAGAGAAAGTGATTTATACGTATCATCTTTTGCGAGAAATGGGGGAGAAGAAAAAGGACGAAAAGAAATCCTGTGACAGAGAAAGGTACGTAAGTACCTCTTTGACTGATTCACTCCTGGCAAGGGTCCAAGCATAGATTTTTTCGGCCGATCAAACATAACAACATACCGCCAGGACAATTCATTGAAAGCGGAATTTACTGTAAAGGTCCCGATTGCCTCATCGCCTCAAACAAGTCACAAGGCGACTATATAATTCGAGGCTCGTATTTTTGACCAGTTGCTTAACTCTTAAAAGTACTTAAATAATTAGAATGGACATCAAAAGTAGAATACAGAAGTACAATGAATTCGCGCACTTTGTTGCAAAATAAATGCTTTCTCACAATTTAACAAATCTGCTCCAATTGCATGGAGTTTTAGGGTTATCTCGAACTCTGATAGGAAACCGAGATCGGTTCACCTACCAGTACTAGTATTGGGCCGGGAAAGTAAAGGACACATTCCATTACTGTATAACTGATAAACGCTTGTATGATAGATCACAGGTAGCCCAAGCGCACTATGTGTGGGTCCGTGCTTCAGAGGTCATTTGGTCGGAATAGTACTAGAATTATTAGTATATTATCTGATGCCAAATAAATGCAAAAGTCTTAAAGATATGAAGTCTTCTTGTTTGTCTATCTGTACTAGCAGCCTTTAAGATAACGGTGGTCGATATTCTCTGCATTATTACATGTGAGTTGTGTTCAGTACTCGATGGAAAGAAAGTCGACTAAACGGCGTTTAAACCGGCCGTAGGACACAGAGTGGCTATGAACTAAAGGTAAAAGAGCTTTTTTAATCAATATTTCGCGTGATCATGATTTTTTTTCTTAGCGTCGTAGATTCGAATACATGTGATAAAATTTGAACAATAAGGGCCCGAATCACATGTAATAATTCAAGAAATATCGATCTTCGTTGTCTTAAAGGCTAGTAGTACAGATAGACAAACAAGAAGACTTCATATAATCTTTAAGATTTTTGCATTTATTTGGCATCAGATAATACACTAATAATTCTAGTATATTCCGACCCAATGACCTCTGAATCGCGAACCCACACATAGTGCACTTGGGCTGCCTGTGGATAAATAGTCTGAAATTTCAGTGTGGAATTAGTGATAATAAGTGGAACACCAAAGACCAACCTCGGTGAAATAAAAGTAACAAAACCTTTATAATTTATTTTATTTTTAAAAAAATATAAAATAAACGATTGAATTGGTGAAAGGAATGTTGCATACTAGGTACAAGTAGTAGAGTCTGCAGGAATTTAATATATTATAGCACTCAGCATGAAGGGCCACTAGTAAGGGGCCCACTATTTGATTTTTGAGCCGGGGATGGGTTACTTTTTTCATGCAAGAGTTTTTCGGACCTCATTCGTGCAGTGGCTATTTTGTTTTGCACAAAATTTACAGACTTTAGTGACAATATTGATCTACAAGAATTTTTTCAACCACTTGGGCTATTCGGCCTCGGCTTATGTAATGGTTGGCCCCGGCCCCGAAAGGTATCACCACCTTAGACTTGGAGCCTGAATTTTTTAGTGGAGTGAGAACACCAGCTCTGAACGACTATGCATCGCGGCGGCCCAGCTGCCTTTTAGAATCAATAGAGAGGCTCTACCAATCCTCGTTTATCTTTTATACCGCTCCTCAAAGCCATTACACACAGAGAAAGCTGGGTCCAAAGGCACCGGAATGGCTTCGAAAGTCGCACGGCAAGAGTAAACCTTAAGGAGGACATTGACGAGGAAACGAGCGTGGAGGGAAAGGAGCGACAAAGGAAGGCATTGCAGAGCTTTGCGAAAGAATTCGGACGGGGTGTACGACAGCGACGAACGAGAGGGAAGACCAAAGAAAGAGCTGGTACACTTCCACTTGCTCTGAGTATGTTCAGAAGGAATGCGTCGGTATATGGAGAAGTCGATCTGCTGAAAGAGGTTCAAAGGAGTGAAGAACAAACTACAGTTCAAGACGCAGCCGAAGAATTGAGATTATCTATTCAGAAGGCGACGTAGTCGCTCTTAAGCACAATTACAAGAGGTATATCATTCCTTTCTTCCTTGCAGTTCTTTTAAAGGATCTCCACCATAACAGTGATGCATTCCTGGAAGATCACATGGGTTCGAAATGGCTGGAACAGTCAGAAGAAGATCCCCTTGTATACCACACTGGGCACCGCGACGATAGAAATTCACCTAAGTGTATCATTGGGAACGTTCAAATAATAAAAGATGGAAACAACTTCTGTTTGAGCTGCCTTGAACAGCAACGCCTAGTTGCATTGCTCCAGGGGTCAGTTGAATCAGATGATTCACCTGCGTCCGGTGGTGACGAAGAGGAATGGGAGCAAGGTCAGGCAGACAACTTTTCAGAGCCAATTAGATTTGAAGCTGGAAGGAGTAGGTCTGGAAGACCTACTACAACCAGATATGTCCTCCGACAATCTACAATGGTTATTAAGCCAGGAAAAGCCATTAATGGGCTTGACACAAAAAAGTTGTTAAACAGTAGAACCTTTGGCTTCATTTACTTTTTTACTTCATGTAAAGCAGGAATTTTGCTATTGGTAATTGATCGTGATCCTCTCTGTAACATACACAGAGTGAAAGAGGAAATTCACATAAGACTACAACATCAACAGGGATAGCAGAATAGCAAGCTCTGATAGAACCTACAACTTGCACTAAAAATTAAAGTTAATGTTTTTCTCATCAGCCCATTTGAGCATGTCCTATATTCTATATTTGGAGATAAACAAAGTTGCCTAAGTTAAAATTTTGTGTAAAGACATGGATGGGATCAATTCTTTTATCAGGGCTCAGGGATCAAAATTTGGGGAAAAATGGGGCTCAGGGATCAAAATAACGGCAAGAAAATAGGGATCAATGGGTCCCAAATATACCATGTTACGACCCTGCCTTGTAATTTCGAAAAGACGCATGCAAGCTCCCCTAGGATGACCGAACAGATACAAATTTTATAGCGCCGCTTAGAATGTATAGCGCCGCTTAGAATGTTTATCTTCAGATCTATAAGCAGTCTGTATAACGTAAAAAGTGTTTTCTATGTATTTAGGAGGAAAGCGTCGTTGGGTACCCTTGCTGTTTGCTTTCATATTCTCTACCACTTGTATTAGTGATTCCAATACGGCCTAAACTTCAGGGCCCAGGTGTTCCAAGGGCGACTAGCGCTAAACTAGGGTTCAATTTTAACCCAGGTTTTTTCTTGTTCAAAAGCATCTTTCAGGATAATTTTAACCCAGGTTTTTTCTTGTTCAAAAGCATTTTTCAGGATAATTTTCTCAATTCTTTTTAGAGCGTAAAATCATCAAATTGTGCAATTGTGCAAATAAAACTGAATTTGCTTTTAAAGTTTTCATAGCTGAATTGAAATTTTGCACTAACCCTGGGTTATAACCCTGCCTTGAACAACCAAAACCAGCCCACGTACGTTTGCGGGCCTGTTGCTCATGCTTTATAGCCTTATTATAACAGTTTTTCCTTGAGAAGTTCTCTTTTGACGAGGTTGGACATGCGGTATTTCTAATTAAAGTCAATTAGAGTGAGCTATTAAAATAAAAAGAAAAAACCTAACAAACTGGCTCAGTAAAACAGACACAACTAACTTGAGGTTTTCCTCGGAGAAAACAACTGAAGGATCTAGTTACAGACGTTCTACTGTAAAGGAAGCTTGTCAACATGATTCCAACTCGAACTCCAACTGATCTTGTTTGAGTTTTAGAAGTTAAGATAACTCTTCAATCTGCAGAGAGGTGACCCTAGAATTAAAAATATTTTCAACTTAGATCTGTAACACAAACATTGGAAAGTCGAGAGCCCAATTGGACATACGCGACATTTTTTTGTTCTCATTAAATCTCCTTTCCGTCACTTCATTATAAATTAGTGAAATTCGAGTCACAACTTTTTGTTTATGAATTTTTTTTCTCGGGACAAAACTTTTTGCTCGTGACAAATCTTTTTCTTTATGACAAACCTTTTGTGCTTGTTAAGGTCTGGGTTATACTCTGTGAGTGGTCTAGTGGGCTCACGCGTGACCGTTGCCAAGATACTTTCCAAAATACGAGTTTCGACCGCCAGATCTGCGGTCTTCAACAAGCCACATGACTTAAAAATGAAAAATTCTTAGAGGTCCGTACCGTACCCGACCCCCTTGCAGTTTTTTTCTTCTCAGTAGGGACTGTCTGAGGCTTATTTTAACGCCATGAGTAAAGAGGAGAAACGATATTATTTCTATTTCCAACCCAAGTGTAAAACATTGTTCTATCCGAATAAATCCCAACCACTGGAATATGATATGGCAGTACTCCAAAGGCAGTTCTGAATTGGACACACATACCAGAACGACTGAACAGAAGGATGAACACTGTTTTCCTGTCTGCTGTAAAGCATTTGATCTTATCATCATTTGATAATAGGAAAGCTAGCTCATTGCGTTTGGCTTCTTTACCAAAATGCCCCTGAGTCGAGGCTACGTGCACGTGCTTCAGTGTGAGAACATGCATTACATATTTAGATTTAGCATTATGAGTCGAGCTCTCGTGATTTCAGTCAAGATCTCACATTATTGAACTAGATCTCACATTATAAGTAGAGATCCTGCATTATAAGACCGGAGATTTCGGAAATGTAAGCTGAGAGCTCACATCGAAGGACGAGATATCACTTTATAAGTCGAGATCTCGCATTTTTAGTCGAGATTTCGCATCATGAGCCGAGAACCAATTTTTGAAACGGATTTCACTATAAAAAATTAACGTTGAAAAAGAGTAACAAAGTTTCGACCGTTTGACGGTCATTTTCAAGTTGAGAAGTAAAAAACATGCTCATTGTTTACTTCTCAACTTAAAAATGACCGTCGAACGGTCGAAACGTCCTTCATTTGTTCTTTTTTAATGTTAATTTTTATAAGCCGTTTTACTGTCTACCACTAAGCATGTAAATGAGCAAGAGGAAAACAAGCGCGTGGATTCCGGAGGAATAGGAAATGAGAATTTTGGAAATATTGAAAAAAAAAAACAGGAAAAATAACAGTACAAAACAAAAATATTGAAATGCTTGTGTGTATAATAAAACGTTCGAAACAAGAAGCGATATATTTGTTGAAAATTGTTTTTACGCAGTCTAGTGAATTTAATTTTATATGCAAACTACACAACACCTTTTATGACTCAGTCGTTCCACTGACTTATAACGATGAGCAATAAGCAGTCAGTCCACGTTTTCTCATGGACCCTTTAGATAGCGATTTTGATGTTGCATTCTTTTATACATACTTATTTGTGTGTAAGGTAGAAATGAAAAAAGGAAGTGTGAGCGGCTTTTTGATTGAAATAATACAGTCAACACTGTCGACAGCGCTGATTCTACATACTGTTAACAGCGCTAATTCTACCTATTCGTTTCTGTTCTTTTTTCCACTCTCCATATTTTTATACTTCCCGTTTTTCCCACTCCATATAGATTACACTCCTCATTTGTCCATTCCGCACTCCGCACTCCGCACTCCACTCTTCGTAATCCTAAATTTCAACCACGTGCAAATAAATACGTTGATCGGGACCGGGCTTTACACTTGTCTTATATCTCATGTGCCAGAACGGATCGAAGCTTGACACTCCTCATAAATACTGACTGTTCGTAGATAAATCGAATCCATTGATTTTAAAAAGGGGCATA
Source organism: Porites lutea (assembly GCF_958299795.1). Classification (NCBI taxonomy): domain Eukaryota; kingdom Metazoa; phylum Cnidaria; class Anthozoa; order Scleractinia; family Poritidae; genus Porites; species Porites lutea. The sequence goes on along the minus strand of NC_133210.1, from coordinate 21,646,431 downwards.
TGTAACGGAGCACAAATAAAATTAATGAATGGCAGCGTGTTCTGTTGTAAACTTCACACGTGGCCAAAAATAGCTGAATTGACAAAAGATTTTTTGTCTTTAAAACCAAATAAAACAGCATAATAAAATTAACCTCTGTAATGTCAGTAATAGGTATTGTTGCGGAAAATATTAAAACAAAAGGAAGAATTTAGTGTCTAGATTCATAATTGCAAAATGTGATCGCGTGACTTCACTGCATTATGCAATCTTAAATAGACAATACCAAGACTTAACATCCCTTCATAATTTGTGTCTGTAATGAACATTTATTTTTGAAAAGCAGGAGATTATTATAATTATAATCCTCCTTTAATCTCCTCCTTTTCAAAAATAGCAAAAGGCAACTGACTGTTATTTTTGCAATTAAAATACAACAATCGCATACACTTGCGAACTAAAGCTTCGTGACTTTTTTTCCCCCCGCATCATGTTCCGTACATGGTATCACAACTTACTTGAAACTTGCGTCCGTTGTTTTCCAACAGGTTAAAGAAAAATCCATGCTATTATCATATCATAGCCAGGCACTAAAAGATCGAAACTGGCAGATGTTGTTACCAAAAAATATCTAACTGTTCCTTGTAGCGTGAGAGTGCAATATGCAGCGTCACTTTATGTCACCAAGCTTTCAAATGAGAGTGTAAGTCAACATTTCTATTTCCGGTTTGCACCCATTGGCTTTTGGCAAAGGCATAAATAACGGTTTAATTATGATAACAGCCTAATATAAAATAATCCCCTGACGAGTAGTAGTTTTAAAGCCGCTTTTGAAGACGTTCCGCATCCTTCTTTGTTGATTTTTTAAGGTTAAAATTGGGAGAAAGTGATTAGAAAAGTGCTCATGCCTACTGGGAATAGATTGCTATTGAAGGGGCACATATGTCACGCTATTTGCAGTCTTCAAAGAGCCAAATGATTGTATTTTTGAATCAATTGAAATCCAGAGATAATGGTCCAGTTTTGTTATTTGAGATTTTAGTTATTATGGCAGGCATTGACACTGTTTCCTGTCTTCTTTTACAACGATGGACGTGGATTCAAACTTGAAAGACGAAAACGCTGGGCCAACTTTTACAAATTTTAATGCTTCCCTGCGAAAATCACCAAAATATTATTATGGTTTGGTGCTTTCTGATGAAATTTTTTTGATATATATATCTTCTTATAACCCCGTCAGGAGCATTTTTGCGTAAGTAGAGGCACCAGGTAATGACGTAAACAGAGAATTGACCAGCAGTAACTCCGTGACATAGCCCCTTAAAGGGTAAAGGTAAAGGTATACTGGGTTTGTGTAGCTCTCGTAGCTCCGTAGTCCATACAGCTTCAGTGGCTGCGGGACAGTACTCCTCAGTCTGTTGAGCGTCGAAGCCGTTTGTGTCAGGTTTCTGTTAACGACTACGTCAGTTAGCCGGACAAGTAACGTCGGACGAGTACGACAACTACTCGCTGCAAACTGAGATCTTGGTCTTGTTCCGAAAGTATTTAGAATTAAGTCCCCTTTACTCATTGAACTCTGTGGTGTATGACGTCATACATGTGCTCTTGCATCATTCTCGTGATAGCAGCCGCATGTCACATGTTTTCAGTCATTCGAATCGTAAGCGGAATAAATGTTTGTTGGATTTACCTGGTGAAGCTCGTGAAGCTGGTGAAGACTGGATCCGTAGTGACTTGAAAATGGCGGACAACAATGTTGCCGGCTCTCATCGCCAGTCGTATTGCATGCGTTGAAGTCAATTTTGCTATTTTGACGACAACAATTGGCCATTTCAAATTCACTAAATTTTGGGAATCTCTTAGTTCGAGACGAAGGCGTGTAAAACGTCTTCGTTCTGGGCCTGGTTGCTGAAAGGCCGATTAGCGCTAACTAAGGATTAAAATTTTGTTCCACTTTTTGCATTTACCTTCCTGTGCATTGCTTGGACTAAGATTTTGTGTTATCATAACTGTATCTCAGTGTAAAGACTTAACAGTATTTTGTTAGCTTGAGTTACAAGCTCGTACTGACAAGAAAAACCGGGCTTAAAGTTTGGCTTAAACTTGGGTTTAAACTTAACCATCTTTCGAGGAACAGGACCCAGAACCTTGTCAAAGACAATTTTTGTTGGTCGTCTAGCGCGCGGCAGGTGCCTGGTGGGACATTGGCAATAGTTCTCGATATAGCTACCACACTATTCAAAAATGCCGCGAAATCACATCAGCTCGGTTTGCGCATGGCCTCTAGCTGGTAATCGCATTAGCGTTTTCGTGAGGATGGGTGAATCTAAACCGGATGCACCACACCGAATTCGTGTTGACGCAAATAGAGTATGCGGGCTATTTCAGCGTATCCGAAATCGTGTGGACGTGACCTCAAATCGTCAAAGCCACCTGTACGGCTATTAATGCGAGCGCGGATTGATGACTGTCACTGAAGACTCAAGTCAATCACTACATCAAAAAAAATTACAACAACGACTTCACAAACTTATATCGACTACATTACTTACGTCGATTAAGAGCATTGCCGAGAAACGTGGTAATAAGGCCGCTGAACAGCACCGCGCAAAAAAGAAACAGAAACTAGCAACCAGAGACGTGAGAGACCCAAACTGCGCTAAACGGCACAAAACCGGACACTAACTGAGTCCGCAATTTTCCTTCCCGTCCCTTAACGTGACTGAAACCCAAGTACTTCTGCCCTTCGGACACTCACTGACACGAATACGTCGAATACGGACTGAGGCTATTGTACTATTGTATCTTGCACTGAGACCGTCCAGTATCCAAGTCTAGTCAAATCGAGCTATCAAACATCGCCAGGAATTTAGAACCAACATGCGCCGCTTTTGATACGTGGCAATTTGCAAAATAATTAACACTCTAATAGCGCTGTTCGATTAAAGAAGACAAAAGAAAATATTTTACCAAACATTTTCAAATCCCTTGGCCTGGTAGTATCTACAGTGTACTTATATGCTTATACAGGACCCGCGCAAGGGAAGGAGCCGGGGGTGGAAGGGGGGGGGGGAAGCAAAAATAAATAAATAAAATTAAGCAAAGTGCACTCGATATAACGAAGGGCCAAGGGACTGGGAAAATATCTTCGTTCGAGGTTCGTTAACTTATATCGAGGTGTTTTTGTTTTCATATTGCCTTATATTCTACTATTACTGGAGTTAAAAAAAAATAGTTCGTTAGACCGAGGACTTCGTTATATCAGGCTCCACTGTAATATACATTACGTTCATATAAGTGGTATCTTTATTGGAATAAGAACCCTCCAGCATCTATATTTATCATTGTCCGTTTTGATCCCAGATCTGATGCGTAGTAATCTTCAAAACGCCCATCTTTACAAAACTGCACTTAGTCCTAGACTTCTGCGTTTTCAAACATGCAGTGAGGCTGTAGTAAACTGCGGGCAACGATGCGGAATGGAGTCTTTTTTATTAAGGTTCTCGATTAAATCTGAAGACTACTCCTCGGAACTACGGTTTCTTAAAACGAATTATATCGGCTGATGATGTGGTCCCTGACGCATTTCGATGACATACTAGACAAAATGAAGGGGTGACAGGAACCTACAGTGTAATATCATGATCTGAAAACTTCTACTGGTGGATCCTGCGTGTGCAATCAGGCTCAGCTGGAGAAAGGTACTTTTTAGCGGTTTGAAATTTATAAACATGACTCCGCTCGACAATGACTCAAGAAAGAACAGCAAAATTTGTTCCCCCCCGCCGCGCGCCCCAATTCAAAAGAGGTGGTCACCGGCCCCCGCGCTTTAAAAACTGCTCCGCGGGCCCTGTTATACCTTTGAACTTTGGGCCTCAGCTGCCACCAGAACTCGTATTTCAAACAAGTCAAGTACAGACAGTCGGATAAGCCAAAGTAATTATAGAAACCTGGCAGATAGGCGACAAAAGATGTTAAGTCTTGGGGACCCATATTTCAGATCTTTAGATTTTTCAAATATTTATTCTTTTGAGTTTTTTCCATGGTAACATAACAGTCTAGCTTTCATCATAACAACACATAACAACCGATGAAAAAGTGAAATGCGTGCAGTGGCCAAAGTTGTTTTCATTTCGGGTTGGTAACTGCCACGTTTAGTTTCAGTAATAACTGACATAAACACATCTCACATCTCAAACTCGCTGAGCAAAGCAAGTGACCTTATAACTAAACAAAGAAAAACAAAAATCAATTCCAAACTGGGTGCCTGAGTTAGTTGAACGGTTCTTCCGGAATTGGTCCAGTAATACTGTTTGTCCTGTAAGTACTGTCGGTCAAGATGCTTAGGCTGTAGGCTTGAGCGTTCCTTTCTTGCTTCTAATTTGGCCACGGGCAACCCCATCAGTTTTGTTGTAAAAGCGCGGCAGTAGGACGGACAGTATCTTATAAAGCCATGAACACACGCGTTGGGCAGGTGATTTTTAGAGCAACGAAAAAGGATTTGAAAATATTCTTTTGAGCATTGACTCTGTGCGATATATCAACCACGTTGGAAATGTGAAGAGCAGGAGAAGAGTATTAGTGGCAAATAAGTTTCACGTCTCACACTCAATTCTAAGTACAGTACTGTTCCAAAAAAAAATGAGGGCAAATTTCGGCCAACTAATTGCGAAATTTCGTTTCAGACGATGAGGCAGCGAAATTTCTGTGAAACTCAACCGATCTAATGTCGGCGAGATTTCGTAAGCTACGTGATGGATTAAAAGAATTTTCGTGGCATCTTACAAGTGGACTGGTTAATCGAAATGCTTTTGTCAGCGATTAAGAACTTTCATCGGTAAGGGGAAAGGGGGTGTGTCACTGGTGTCTAGTTCATAATGTCCTTACTCGGTAGAAAACTCAACGATTTAGCGAAGGAGTCAGTTTTAAATGACAAAATCAAAGTTTCGTGTCAAACGTTTGTACGTCTACCAAGCATTAAATCCAACGTTTACAAATAACAAGAATGAACTTGAAAACACTGTTAATTAAAGCCAACAGTTTCCGAAACCACTATTGCAATTCGTTTCCTTTTTCGTCCCCCAAATGGCAGAAATGGGGAAATGGCCCGTTTTTGTTTTAAGTTTCTTTTAAAGTTTATTTACAACCAAGGATAAGCGTTGATATACTTTACCAGAGAGACTAGAGGCCCATGGAGAAAATGTTAACTTTGATGTGACTGAATGTTCAAGCTTTCAAACATGCAGCAAAAAAAGCGAGGCAAAATATGCCACAACTGATTGTTGACTTATGAAGCGACAAGAAACAGAGATAAACATTATTTTATTGCAAAAAATCAATTTGTTTTAGATTGCATTTTTTCTTTACATAAAGAGCATCTAGTCCTATAGTTTAAAACGTTTCACATCAAAATACATATTCTTTTAACCACATTATAGTAAAATGTAGTATACTAAAAGATTCTAAGGTCTTACACAAATCGATGTAAAAGCAGTAAAATATAACAAGCAAGTTTTCCTAACAATTTAAAGGAAAATACAAAAACATCTTACTATATCTTATATATATCGTTGCTTTCAACTACAGTTTTTACAGTGTACTGTGTTTTCCTCATTCAAAAAATTTCAGAAGTGAAAGTGCGATATCTAACCACGTCACCACTGTCAGACAATGTCAAAATGCTATTCCCAGGAATAACCTTGCAATAATTTTCAGAGACGCTTAAGCATCATAGATACCATGAAGTATCCATCAATATCTACAATCAAATATTGTTTCTAAAAATGTTACATTACACTAACTATAGCTCTAAAAATATTTCTTGTTTTCTTTTTTAAAAATAGATATATCTTTGCCATAAAAGAATGATAATAATAATCATATTTAAAAAAAACGATGATACAAAAACGTTTTTCAAAAAAATACAATACTCAAGTACAAAAATATCTTACCAAAATTCTTTTAATTCGAACATATAGTGTAATTCCTAAATTACACATATATTACTGACAACGCCTTTGTAGACAAAACAAAAACAGTCCCTTTTGCTCGAGGCAGCAGTGAGTAAGATTAATCACGATACACCTCATTGGATACATCAGAGGAAGACAGTAAATTTCGTAGTCTTTGCAAGGCCCACCGTACGCACGGCTTCCCCTGAGAGAAAAAGGGACCATTCGTTATACAGCTTAAAATCTTGGTCGTCTTTTCAAGGTACCTAACTAGATTGATTTAGTTTTCTCTTACAAAATGCAAACGAAATTTAGCACCAGACTTCGACTCTACTACTTTTCTCTCGTTAATGATACCATCATACTTAAGAACGTTCACGGAAATTCTTGACTCATAATTTCGATCAATTCTCTTGTCGCTTACAGGGACTGTTCCGGTATCACCAACAAGTACAGGTGGAAAAGAAAATACCTTTTTTTCAAGCTGCCTTTTTTTTCATCCCAGTGAATATAGATTTACTGCATTTACAAATGTTTCTCAATAAAAGAAAAAGGAAACATGGAACATTTTACTGCGTTTTCTTTCTTGCACATACATCTTAAGGACAGTTAACTACTTTTTCCACGCCTTTTTAATCGATAAAACTTGGAAGAAGCCAAAATTAGCCATTTTTAAGTTGAAAGAAACAATGTTAGGAAATAAAAATTTCAGTTTAATTTAACGCCCACCGATGAAAACCTTACGGTATATGTGCCCCAACAAAGACACAACACTCACATTTATCTCTAGCTTATGCAAGGCTGTGCCGTACAAAAATTGTGGGGAGCTTAAACTCTCTACCTGTGAAATTCTGATACCCAACATGTACGTTTAATTCAGAAGACGTTAGTTTCCGATTTTAAAAAAATTCTTAAATTTAAGTACAAAAAAATTGCTTTATTATAAAATCTTATTTTAAGTTCACTGGATAAAAAGAATCTAACTGAAAAATAAATCTTTATATATAAGTTTACCAAAAATATGCTTTAAACCTTTTTACCTACTCTAATTTTTCACTTGACAAAATTGTGCTAATGTAGTCCTAGAACCAAGCAAAAAGAAAAGTGATATTACAATAAAACAACACAAAACAAAAACAGTAAGCTCATTTAGTAACATAGATCAACACAGAATCGAGACTGAAGAAAAACAAAATTTTCAGTCCCAATTCTCTTCGAATTTCTGTCACTATTAAAGCTTGGATGCAAGCTTTTTAAAACTTCCTGTCACTTTTTGTTATTTATCAATCACAGTTTATATACCCTGTACGTTGGAGTACACCACATCCTTCTTTGGTATGTTACCATACGTTGGTTCAGGTTGAGGCACACCAAACTGTGTAATATCTGCGTACTCAGTCCCCTCATAAACTGGTCGACGGATCAAGGGCCGAGCAGGTGCAGCTTCGGCAGCAGCAGCAGGCTGGACACTGGGTCTAAAGTCATCAAGTTCCGCGTAGTCCAGCTCACCGGGTTGCTGAAAACATAGAAAAGGATGGTATTCAACAAAAGAGGATACAACCATCTTCCCAGCGTGCCTTGCGCCTATTTCGGGGTCATTGTTTTCGGTCTGTGTTATGAAAACATGAATTTTACCCAAAGTTTCGGAGAAATTTTCGCCGCTTTAAGGATGAGGTACGGAGGAGAAGTAGGTCTTAGCGTAATTTCTCATCTTTCATTAGGATGACAGAATGATTTCTCGATAGTAAAATTAATTATCTTGTTTTCTGCAAGATTTGACCGTGTGACCTTTCTCTCGTCATGCGTCGCTGTTAATCTGTTGTACGCATGGTTGTATTCAACAATAAAATTCTTTCTCCTTTTATTTTAGTGACACTCAGACGCAAACGAAAAAAAATTAGAACACTGCTATTTTTAACTTTCACCAGCAAACTGTAAAAAACGATCAACAAACGGAACACCATCAAAACACTTGGCTTAAAATGAATCCATTAGCTGACAAAATGAAGATTTAGCTGTTGGGACATAATATTATAGAGGGTTATTAGAGAAAGGTTCTTCAACACTAACAAATTCTTGAAAGTTACGCAGAGCTTTCAAAACCCGCTCGGATCCCGTCATCAGTGACGTTTGATGTTGTCCGCAGCCCCCTTTTGTTGAAGCTGCAAAATTGTATCATTGATCGCAACCCTGTGATCTCAAATCCTTTGTTCTGTGTCTGAACTCCATCGACTGGGCCAGTGTGAAAATTGTTGGCCAAGAGAACCACCTGTATTCCACGCAAGATTCTTGAGACCATAAACATTCATACAAGGCGACCGGCAATGAACCGCGGTCAAGGCTACTACCTTCCCCCAACTGGTAGAACAATTTTGCAGCCTCATCAAAAGGAAGAATAACAGCAAACGTCACTTAGGAAGGGATCCGAATGGGCTCTAAATGCTCTGCGTAACTTTAAAGATTTTATTGGTGTTGAAGAATACTTCTCTACATTGTGTTAACTGCTCTCACAAGAAAATTGGTGCAACGAAATAACATTTGTATTGTAGTTGGAATGTTTACTCTCTGTGTAACATTCTGATGCAGTGGGGGGCGGAGGCCAATAAAACCACCGCCTTCAAACTCGGGAAAAAGGTGCTATTGTAATGTCGTATAGGAGGAAGCGTGGCCTAGATGGCAGAGCGCTGGGCTTGCATTCAGGTGATCCCGAATTCAAAAGCGATCGCTAGCTGGATTTCTCCGCCGTAGTTAAACCCCTTGTCCACGCTTGAAAGTAGCCAACTGGTTTGTCTCCATTAGAATCTGTAAAACTCTGTTGCATACATTATCCCTGAGAACCCCAAAAGGGAGAGGTAAAAATATAAAGATATATTTTCAAATATCTTACATATGTACCTTTCTGGGTTTCTTTGACTTTTTAGACTTGTCCACCTGTGCATACTCATCAGTCTCTGGTCGCCTGTTTCTTTTCTTTTTAGACATATCCACTTGTGCATAGTCTGCTTCTGCCATAGGACCTGCCTCAGCTTGCAGGCCCTGGGCGGCAACTGATGCACTGACGTCCTGGTAACCATCATCTAGCTCGTACGGATTGTCACCGCGCCTATAAGAAATAGCATTTAATAACACAGATCTGAGTAACTAATACGAAGAAAAGGCGGTAGAATTACGATCAATTAACAACCCCTTCCCTTGCAAATAATGATAAAGGAGCAAACGCTTTTTGTTTTCAGGGAAGTTGAGAGAACGGCAGCGATGTTTGGCGTTAGAATGAGGAAAAGAAATCATTATCACTATTGTATTGAATGTAATACTCACAAGGCACTTGCAGACGGTGATGCATCTGAAAGAAGAAAAAAGACAGAAATAGCAGTTTAATCGACTTTTATCTTCGGAGAAATAAGGGAAAGTAACATTACTAAATAACGATGGCGGAAAACAGAAAAAAAATGGCAAAAGTTGACCAATGGAATACCATAAACCGAAACTAACTTTTGATCGGCCAAGTGAAAATATTTCAGTGGCCCATTTTCCATTCTGATTCTGAAAGGATTCAACAAGAAACCTCGCTAAGGTAAACCTTAAAAGATGTTTTGTATAAAATAAGGGCGTTTGTAATTGACTGTGATGTTGGAGGTTCCCCCACGTCCCTGTCCACTTCCGCCACCACCATCACCAAAGGGTTGAGGAATTAAGGTGCGTCACTACAAAACAATTTGCAAACACCTTTGTGGACACACAACTCGAAAAATCTTGTAACATGAAAAGAAGGGAAAAGAGCATTAGCTTTTGGGCAGGATTAGCTTCGCCTTCAGTTCTCTCTTGGTACACACCACCCGTCAAACACTTAATTTCATCGTATATACTGGAAACATACATACTGCAAACTAGTGAGGCCAGATATTAAGGTAAGCATGCACATCGAAAAGTAAAATGGTACGTTTCGGGAATGCTATTTAACGTAACTTACCATCCGAAGAACTTTTCCTTCGCTTCCACCAAATAGCAAAAATAATCACACCAACAATGACAAGGACGCCCACCGCTGCTGCTCCGGCGACGACAGCTGTATTCATCTGCGCGCTTGGCCTCGAACCTGGCTTCGAACCTGAAAAAATAAATATATATTAAGTATATTTTAGTAAGACAGGTAATTAAAACTACCTAACAGTTTAGTAGAAGGGGACTTAAGGTTTGTACATGGACAGGAGTTCTGAAAGGTCAAAAGTCTATTCAATATTGTAGAAGTTAGGGTTAGGCCATCAGGAGAAAAGTTCACCTCTGTCAAGCGACCACAGCGCTTGTTACACCTGGTTTGGCTTTGTTAAAATAAGATGAAGGAAGAAACAGTGTGATATCCACGTAGAAGGTAACGATTGATTACCTAATAAAAATGTGGCTCACAAAATAATGTTACTTAATGTCAAGGTCCCATATAAATAAACAGTACACAAAAGAAAAGTTCTTGACTAACCTATCAGTATTTTCTTGAGCACCTGCTCGGTAAACGAGCACTTAACCTACCTTCTGGTACGTCAACACGTAGTATCTTGCCTTCCTTAGAACTCTCTCCATACTTGTTGCTTGCTGTTACCAGTACTTCATACTTCTGGCCCATTTCGACTTTCACAACATATTTACGTAATGAGACATCAGTTATGTTTTCAGTCTCCTTCCATTCCTCATCACTTTGTGTTCCATAGTACACAGTATACACTGTGATTTCTGCTCCGTTGTTGTTTGGTTCCTCCCACTTCAAGGTTATTTCATTAGGGTTTAATTCGTATGTGAAGGCCACTGGTGATGGGACACCTTACGCACAAAGAAATGTCACAGAGCTGTTAATCCTTCTTTTACTATTTTTACTCGTTCCTCCTTAAGTAACTACAGTATTACTTTTTGCACATAACTGATGTTAAAAATTAAATTCCAATTTGAGACGGTACAATTAAGGCTTTGATAATGTTTGGCCAGTTGTGAATAAAATGTCTGCCCGTATTCAGCTCTGCCTACTTCTATGGCTACACCACATGATAAACGCTTAATACTGTCTCAATATGTTATTTAGTCCTTCACTTCTATCAAAACGTTTTCCCTGAACAAAGATTAGTGTGCTTTCATACTCTTTTGTAGATAGCTTTCAATGGTATTTTACAGATCAGTTTGGATAGATAGGTTAACTTATTGTAAAGCTTGACGCACACACACAAAAGTTACCGATATTGTTAGCTCAAAACATTTTTTAAATTCTTATTGCGTGATTAGCGCTGCAATTCAAAAGCTTGATGTAAAAAACTCGCAAACAAATGAGAAACGGCCTTTAAACTAATTTTACCTTTAATTTGGGAATAAACGAAATTTTCATTGTCAATAACATTCGTTAGTCATTTGACACGACATTATCGGGTAATAAAGTCGTCTCGAAAGAAATCAACAGATTCACTTGGAACGCGACACAATGTAATCCACAGCTTTAAGACTTAAAGGGACACGATTACGGTTATGCGCATGCGCGCCGTTTGTCTCTTCAGAATAAATTTGTTGGGTCAACACTAAATTCGAAATCGCCATTACTGGTACAATCACTGAAAATCCTTCGTTTTATTCCGACATCCGTCGCTTTAGCTGGCCTAGTTATACTTTGGTAGTGGTGATTAACGTGTGGTTGTGTTGTTTGACTGGTTACGTTTTAAGAAGCCGCAAAAATGATGTTTTGATCATGGAGGTTCAGAAGAGCATCGTGGCCGTACGGCAACAGGACGTTAGGGAACTTAAGATGGAGAGGTTTTCGGGGCGACGGCGACCGGACTGGCAGAGAAAGCTTGGAACTGAGGCAGCCGTCGCTTCCCGTCAAAAATCGAACATTAAGATCGCAGTGAACCCAGAAGGACGGCGCCTTTAATTAGAAGAATACCGAAGACGAAAATATGGCTTCACATAAAGAATTAAGAGAATAAATATTTGCTATGCAGACAACATGCATCGGATGAAGAGTTTCTCGTTTTGTGCGAAAATTATGGTTCCAAATTCCCGACTACGATCCGTTTACGCTAAAAAACATGCGGGATGTAGCTGCTGAGTGCAAGGCAAAATTTCGTGTTGAAAAAAAAAAAGATCTCCACAGGCTTGCCGAAGCCTTGCAAATTACAGGAACTTTAAAATGCTACCAAGGAACCGTATTCTTAGTTTGGTATTGAAATAATTCCCGGGAAATACTTGCATGCAACAACAACAACAACGGCAACAACTTTATTTCAGTATTCCCACGTTAGTACATGGTATTACCTACTATTCGTTCTATATAATTTTCAATGCGTTTTATTTATACGATATTCTTACGAAAAGAGCGAACTAAAAACACACAATTTAAATATCGGAGTTCATATTTTTTGTCTGGATACTTTTATTTGGCTCGTAGGACAATTTTGTCCATGTCAAGCTCACTTACGGTTGGCTGTTTGCCAAGTTGGATCTTGACCCTGTGACATGAAAACATAGAAACATTCAAAAATGTAAGTTTAGATAACAGAGCTTGGAAATCGAGCTTGAAATGTGCCTCAAAGAAAACAAGGACAATTTAAGAACGATAATCTGCAAAATTATGGCTGCTTAACGCAACAAACCTGATTGAAACGAAAGTTAAATACTCACGTTTTCGCCACAACGCCAAACAGACCAGTTTCACGTCGCCGACGGGACCACGACGACAAGGTGGTGAGCACGAGCATGCGCAATATCCAACAAATGATGATGTCACGTCCGGTTGAAGTAGCCGTCGCCCCGAAAACGTCTGTATCTTAAGTTCCCTGTTCTCAAGAGTCTTTGGAGATAGAGAAGCTTAGCCGATCGATCTTGTATGGTTCTAGGAGTAGTGTGTGGCTTACGAAAAGAATACACCACACTTGGAAAGTGGTTAAAGGCATGAGTTCGTTCAACTTTGATTTGATTTTTGACCTCGACCTGTAGTTATAGCACATGGTACACTTGTTCCTTGTATCTTTGCTTTACGATCGTATATGTTTAAGAATTAATGTTTTAAAAATAAATTATTGCCTGAATATTCTGTTTATAGTCTAGTTTCCTTGTGTTTTCTACTCGATAATATTTGTTTTGCGGAACACTGACCCGATGCAACGGGAATGAATTTGTTCATTTGCTGATAAGCAATTGAAATTTATGCTCAATTAAGGATAATCTTTATACTCACACGTTGTGTGTTTTTGTCACCAGTCAGGCGCTATTTGTAGGTATTTCTGAGTTTAAGATAAGGTGAACTGAGAGAACAGTAATAAAATGTCTGTTTACAAATTTTGTTTGCCGATCGGTGACAGCTTTGTTAGCGTGGGTACGACCTCGTAAAAATACACGTTGGTAAATGTTTGTTTAAAAGCCATCCTCGGAGACCCAGGGGCAGTCAGTCGGGCCGGGTTAAAAGGCGCGACGAAAGTTTTCAAGCATGGGCGGAAGAGCCCCTGGGTACCGACTCTCACCGCAACATTTCCAAACGGTCAAGAGAATGCTGGCTCCTGATTGGGCTCAAAAAAGGCTTTGTATTATTGTGCCCAATCGGCGAACAGCATCTCCTGAGTTCTTTTCGTGAGTTCGTACACGACGGCTATATTATCTCGCCACAGTTGGCCGGTTCGTTCACCAAGCTTTCCTAACCAGAAACGAAGGAAGTACCGATTAGTCGAAAAACATTTCGGATGCTATCAGCAGGAGCAATTTAATTTGCACTGAAAAAATTCTGTTTCTGACGGATCACAATGTATCGTAAAAGATAGGAAGTTTAAGATGAAGCGGCGACGAGAAAGTAAAAAAGCAATAGCTTGACAAGGCAAAACAACAACTTTGCACCTGCATCACGCTTTTTTGTATATTTCTTTGCCGTCACTGCACGACTACCACGTGAAAATGCCTAATTTCATTTTTGCGAAGGACGCAAACAAGCTATCACAAAATTTTCTCTGTCTTTATGAAATTGGATATGGTTGAAAGAAATTCAGCTCCAGAAGAGTTCGCTTGCATTTAACAAAGTAAGTGGGTTGGAATAATCACAATAGAGACTGAAAAAATGTGAGTTCACTCTTCATGCGACATTTTCGTGGTTGTCAGCTGTAGTGGCATATTAAACTCCCTAATATTTACGAAGGCGTGATCGATGCAAGCGTGAATACCTGTTGTAAGCTCAAGCTTGTATTGTTGGAAAAGCGTCTTTAGTTTTGGTGTAAACAGTGGTTGTCTTTACACTAGGCTGAGTTTTACTTAACCAAAAATGCGTGTGTGAAGGCCTAAGCAAAATCTTAATAACTTTACTTTGCATCTCATGAAAACCGACTTAGCGAACTTGCGGTTTCCAAGCTTTGAAAAAGGCCAAGCATGTCAATCAATCTTAATTAAGTTGCGTGGGAAAACCTAAAGTAAAAAAGATAGGTTGTGTGTGAAGCCTTCTTTTACTTGAAGAATTTAAAATTCACTTGTCTTGAAATATTCCATAGCTTATTTAGGCTCTAGTGTAAAGACTACCAGTGTTTTGGAATGTAGCGTTTATATCAAACTGAAAGATTCCTGACTGCGTTCATTTCTTTGGTACATGAGCCAGACAGGCCGTGATCGAGTCAATAGGCGTCTTGTACGAACTCACGAAAAGAACTCAGGAGAAGCTGTTCGCCGATTGGGCACAATAATACAAAGCATTTTTTGTGCCCAATCAGGAGCCAACATTCGCTTGACCGTTTGGAAATGGTGCGGTGAGAGTCGGTACCCAGGGGCTTTTCCGCCTGTGCTTGAAAACTTTTGTCGCGCCTTTTCTCCCGGCCCGACTGACCGCTCCCGGGTCTCCGAGGATCTTTCAAAGCAGGACAGGGCTGTAAATCTTATTCTTATCGGCTGCAACATATATCTGAGGAGTAGCAAAGAATAAACTTGGATTATGAGGATATATAAAACCAAACCAAATGCCCCGGAATACTCTCGCGTCGCGAACAATGAATTTGAATTTTGTAAATTTACTTACGTGCATCTAAATCGCTTCCGATTGGTTTAAAAACAATCAGCTACCGTCAGAACTCACACATGCGCAATATCGTGAACCAGTCCCCTTAAGACTAATGATCGACAAACATGTAAGTACAGGTATATAGCAAAGCACGTTTATTTTTTTTTTCTGGAACAAGCGAAGGAAGGGTGGGCTAAAGACAAAGGCGTGTGTTATTTAACAATAATTCCACAAGTGCGCGTCGGATATGAGATGGTAGATAGAGCGGTTTTGACTTGACTGTCGAATTGGGATTAGTTTTGGTTTTGGTTTTGGTTTTACTACGTCCTTTGGTTGGCTAGTGTATTTACTTTGGTTTTGGTTTTACGACAATCAAGTGAAAACCGCTCTAGCCAACGAATTCAGGCTATAATCATCTCATATCAAACAGGCGCGAGTGGTAAGAGTTATTGTTTTATTAAAAACGCCCTCAAAATATCGAAAATTCTTCCTGACTCTAATTGTAAAAACAACCAATCTACAGCTTGTTTTTAATTTTGAGCAGACGCTTACAGTTACTATATTTGGAGAGCATGGTATAATTAACAATTATAAGTCTTTTCAATCTCCGTGAATAGTGGCTGATAATTAATACCAGGTCGCGAAGACGCGAGGTAAATATTCCTATTAAAAGCCACTAATCACGGAGATTGTAAAGAATAATTGTTTAGTATATACACACGAAGTGATGTCAGCAAAATCAGAGAGGAAACGATTGAAAAGTACGATTTGATTGACGGATCAAATCACGCGAAAGTTTAAAAATAGATCGTTGCAGAATTTTCAAACATGGCAATTCACAAGTTTATCACTTCACAAACAACAGCGTAATGGCCTAAATAGAACCGTTAGGAGTTTGAATTGTTTCCTTACCTGAGAAGAAAAGTAGAGCTTTGTTGTTTTCTGTTGATTCGCCAAGTTAAAAGCCAAAAAGGTTTGTTGTGTCGTTCTTCGCAAGAAGTGCTGACAAAAATGGCCTCTTCTAGGCGAATAAATGGGAGTTGTAAACGATCCATCGAGCACAAAACTCAGCTACAGTAAACGGAAAAACGCCGTTTTGAATCCTTCTAAAAGTTTATTGCCTTAAAAAAAGTCAACCCTAGGATTTTGTCCACTTTTAAACGATCGTTCTCTAAAGATTGAGAAAAACTCCGAGCTCACACATTATCCACTCGCTGGGAGGTGAATATTGTTGAATAGTCCGAGAGAGCGAATCAATCAGATTGCTTAAATCACCAGGATCACTGAGTGTGTATATACTAATCAGGGACCGCGGAGCAAGGTGAAAAGTGGGAGGGCTGACAATTGAAAATATTTTTTTCATATTGAAAATCGAAAAAAGGAATAAAAGGAATAAAATCATAGTATTTGTATGTTAAATGGTCAAACTCAAACTCATCATTTTCACTGCAAGTAGTTGTCGTCTTTTCTGCCGAGCTTACAGACTTTGACGAAGTCCCAGATAACTCTAATAAACGACCAACATACACGGTCAGTTCAGATTCAACGCAAAAAAAGACGGGATTACAATTTTAGTATAGAAAATACTACACTGACGTGATCTGAAAAATTTCTAACTATGGCCGTTCACTGTTCGAGTAATGTAATTCTTCTTGCCATCGAATATTTCATTGATTCGAAAGGAGAAAGAAAAAATATAAAACTTTTATCAACTCAAAACAACTACTCACCTTCATTTGGCTTGAAAAAGCTAGTAACTTTCTTCATTTCGTCTGATAAAACTGATAAAAAACTCGACCGGAGCTGGAAGGACAAAACACGCTGCCGAACGAAGCGAAGGGGTGGCCTGGGCATGGCGTTTAATCAAGGGGCAAGTCGGCCCAAGGGCACAATTACTGCGAAAAGCACAGGAGCCCCACAAAATGCCTGGCGTTTGAAATTAAAGAAAATACAGAGAATATAGCGGAATATAGACGGAAAAAAACTTGTTTCAAGTCTTTTTTTTAAAAATTTAATTATTTTTCCTTTAGCGCAAAAAGTGGGGGCGGGGGCGCAAAAGAGTCGTGGGGCCGCGGCCCCACCAGCCCCTCCCCCTCCGCGGTCCCTGCTAATGGCTCATACACCATGGTGGCTAAGCCAATCAGAGGTCTACAACTGCATTATCCAATGATTCAGTTTTAAATAATAACGAATACACGCCTTCTCCTTTGTTTTGGGTATACACAGGGTTACACGGGGCGAAGGTGATGTAGAGACACATATCAACAAACGGATGCTACGCATTATACAACAATTGGATGGAGTCCAGTGCCACACGTTGTGTCTACGTTTATAGTGGAAATTTTCAAAAAGGAAAACTTAATATACAGAGTGTAAAAAGAGTTAAGATACCTGGGCCAGAAAACACCTACCTCCCAACACCTTTATTTTCCTGATTTTTCCCTCTTCTTTCCCTCCTTCTCCAAAACTGTTTGTAGCAGAAACGACAAATTCATATTCTTTGCCTTTTTCCAAGTTAACAACCACTTTACGATCTGTCATATCTGTAATTTCCGTTATGTTGATCCAATTCAATGATGTGCCATTCTCAAGGACAGTTCTTCGGTACACAGTGTACTGGGTTATAGGGGCTCCATTATTTTCAGCCTCTTTCCATTTTAAGGTGATTGCAACAGCCTTTGTTGTAGCCGGTAAATCTGTGATCTCCGCTGCTGCAGGGCGTCCTGGGTTAAAAGATGAATAATACAAACCGAAAATAAACTAGTTTACTTTCAGTTGTCTTATGCAATCCGAAATTAAACAAACCCAAATTTGTAACTATACCCGCCTGGGTTATTTAGATGAAAATGAACTATAGAGCTGTTCTCAAATCATCATGTTTTCCGAAGGTGGCGAATGCAGGCGTGGCTGTATAAAAAAAGGGTTTTTGTGAGCCAACAAAATTCAACCATAAAACTAAACTATTATTTACAGACAATTTCAGGTAATACAGGACGAAGGATGAGAATAATGTGAGTTTCATGTTGAGATACAACAAGAGATCTGGTCACAAATGTTGGTTATAGACAGAGTGCAAGCTTTATAAGCTCAAGTTAGGCCTTGTCAACACGCACCCGGGTATCTTTAAAAAAGGAGATTTCTTTTCTCCTTTTAGCTTTCCGTCCTCACGTAAACGGTATTTCCGGGCATCAAAAACGGTCCCCAGGGTGGAGTTTTTTGAAAACGCCAGCTTATCGTTTTCGTGTGAACGGGTCGAAAAATAGCCACAACTTATGCACGAGGTACGGGAAAAGATTTTGTTACTTGTCGGCTTGTTTGGGTATTTAACGTACACCGGAATGAGTTGGAGATATCACAAAACCACTTCTAGTTCTTTCGGCTACAATAAATATTTGAGGCCGAGCGTAAAGTATTAAAGGATCTGCTACTCTGAAGAATGTCGTAAACTTACAGTTTGCTTCCGAAGTGAGGCCGAAAGTTGTTCGAGATCGGTTTTAAGAAAGTCAAGATTACACAGGTTACATGTCTTCATGGAAAACATTTTGGGGACAGAAATGTGTATAACGATAATAATGATTACTGGAAATTATTGCAGCAAGAGTGATTCGAAAGAGGAAGATCGAGGAAGTGTTACGGTCGTTTGCGTTGCGTGTAGACGAAGCGATTCCTACTGAGCGATAGATTGTCAACAAAGAAAAGCAAAACGCAGTCACCGTGGTTTGTAACGTTCTTTGTTCTTCTTTTAGTTTTTTTTGGAAGAGTACGTGTTTTTATACTTGTTTTTGTATTGCGTGTTATTGCTTTTCATGTAATAATTTATTAAAGCTTATGTTGCGATGTTGTAGATGAATTATCCTCGGTGTGGAGATTGTGCATTTTCAGCAAGTTTTGTAAAGGAGTGTACTGATGTTAGTTATGTTGCTGGAGAAGGTGTGGAGTTAACTGTACATAAGAAAAGTGTTGTTGTAGAGGAAATAAAGGAAGTAGAACTGTGACCTCGTCGTGTGCAATTTATTTATGACAGAAATTGTAATCGAAACGCGGTCATGCACCTAGACGACTTCCGGTGAAGAAGTCAAGACGTCTTGTTACTCAAAGAAGAAAAGTAAGGGTATTTGTACGGAAGGGTATCCGGAAAATATCATCTCTTACTAATTAATTCCACAACCACAGCGCCGAATTTAACGCTGCCATAGCGTCTTGTTTTCTCTTAAAAAGAGTTAACACGATTTTGTTGCTCGCCTGGCGACCTAAAAAGCCTCTTCCACTCGACTTACAGCTGTTGTAACGTTCAACTCGTCTCGGAGGTCAACTAGTGGCACCTCACCTCACCCATCGTCTTCGTGTCTCTTGGCACACAAGTCCTTCACAGAGTCTTTCCACTTTTCTCGGTTGGCTGCTATGGTCCTCACTTCGTCCCATAATTCCCATACTGCTTTCTTTCTTTTTCAACCGTGCGCCTCCAGGTGGTGTTTGGTCTTCCTCTTCTTCTTTTTTCTTGTGGTACCCAAGTCATTGCTGTGTTGCAGTCGCTGTTTTGGTCCTGTATTTGTCCGATCATCCTTCATTTACGTTGTTTCACCTCTTTACTCATAGGTTTCATGTCCACTCTTTCTAGTGGCTCTTCAGTACTCACATGGCCCTACTACTGGATTTGTAGGATTCTTCGTAGACATTTGTTATGAAACACATCTACTGCTCTATCGTCCCCCTTGTTCATTTTCCATGTTTCACACCCGTACGGGACTGGCACTAGCAGAGTTTTATACAGCCTCAGCTCTGTTCTTCTAGTATTTCTTGAACGCCATTGTTTCTCTCGTTCTTGTAATTTTGTTCAAATGTATATTTTATCCTAGTCTTATCTTAGTATTGTAACCATGGTGAAAGCGATTAAATAAATAAACAACTTCAATCTCCACAAGCATGGTGGAGTAGGGAGAAGTCCATCTATGAATGCAAAATAGAATGGCAGGTATGTTTGTGTTGCGTATGTAAACTCAAGTGGAATAACATTCGGCCTTAAATGCATTGACGTCATGCTAACGTAATCAGTGACGTAACATGTCATTAACCAACTAACTGGTTACGACAACGGCCAAGTGATCATTCGCGCAATCTGTCACGAAAAACAGTCACGTCATCGTCCACCACATGACCAACAGATTATAACATCCACCTAACTGTGACTTCTTAAGCCTTGGTTAATATACTTTTTTTCCATTTCTTAAGGCTTTCGTTGCCGTGCAAGGGCCTACACAGTAGCGAAAACACTTGTAGTAATCTCTGCCGCAAAATTGTTTTGGACTCCTAAAAGTGATATCAGACAGAGTTAGAAATAAAAACGTGACAGCAGTGACCACGGTGCGTGCAGATCTGAAAACAAGAATAACCAATAGTAGAGCAAGAAATTAAGCACGAACTCTTTCACGGTGAAGGCAGCATTACCGAAACGTCTGATAAAACTCTTGTAACAGCTTCGATTTTACAATTTTCAACTTTACATTAAGTAACTACGCTGCGAAGGGATTTAAATATCTATTTCACAAGAAATTAAGCACCTTAAGTTGCCTTTAGTCCTTTCCGTTCTATCCTGGGACCATACTCCGTAGTGGGGGTGGGGGGGGGGGGGGGAGCAAAAAAACGGTACGGCTATTCCGCTCTCATTTGCAGCCGCGCTGTCATTTCTTAATCTGTCTGTTACAGCAAGGAGCCCAAATGTGTGACCTCCTTTGGTTAACTCACATTCTTTCATGCAGACATTAACCAATCAGAAGTCGAGGACAGTTTCCAGATGCAATCCCGGACAAAACTACTTGACAAAGTTTTCCCCATCATGTCCACTTTTCTACGCAACAAAACTGTTTCCAAACGATGCGTTTGCGGAAAGACAACCCCTTCCCCCAGTTCAATGTTGTTTCCTACAAACGCCCAGGGATCAGGCTTTCTTTTGAATACACAACAACATTGCTTTCAGGGGAAGGGGGAGAGGGAAGGACTGGTACAGCTACGACGTTTAGAAAAATGCTTCCCAAGTATGCAATTTTCTCAACAGTTTTGTCCAAGATTGTGGCTTCTGATTGGATTATATCAGTCATTACGAAAGAATGTGGATAAATCAAAAGCGGCCACACTTTTGGGCTCCTTGCTGTAATTAGGATGGATTCATTTAGAAAAAATTATTTTAGCTATGCGTGTATTTTGTAAACGAATTAAAATTGGATTGTATTAAAATTGTGCATGGAAAAATAAGTGGCAAAAAATGAGAGGAAATAAAAATGACTAAATACTCACCTGGCTCTGAAAAACAAAGTGAGAGTTTTCTCTTTTTTTTTACAATCAAAGCAATTCATGTTTTCAATAGGTCTTTTTAGGTAATTGTCGTTCCCTGAAATGGCCATTTACAAAAGCCGATGTCGTATAAACGTAAATAAAATGCACTTTCTGAGAAACCTGGCATGAATCGTTTCACTTACGTCACTGATGACGTTAGCATGATATCAGTGCATTTAAGGCCGAATGTTATCACACTTAAGAGTTTAATACATTTAAGAACAAATGTTACTACATTTAGGACTTTTCTGCACTGTTAAGCGTCGTTTATTTCATTTAGGCCTTGAACAGCATAAACCAAACGATATGGTAAACGGGTTGGTGGAGAGCCCTTAGGGTGAGCGGGGGTTTCACGTTTATGTAGATTACTGCAATGTTGCTGCTTTAATTTGCACTAGCTACGTCGTGATTTTGTTGTTCCGTGGTTTTGTTTGTTGATTTTCGTTGTTAGTAAGTAATCTTTATTTATCCGCGGTCGTACAGATTCATCAGGCATTATTCAATCAAGTATATACGAACAAAAAAGCCTGTTTTTTATGAATGCCATGCCTTACTTGATATTATAATAGCTGTGCAAAAGTGACTTAACATTACTTAGGGATTCTGCTTGCCTTAAAGTTTCAGGAAGACTGTTCCAAAGAACAGCACTACTGTAGCGAAAACTATCACGGAGATAATTAGTGCGTGGCTGCGGAGTAGTTAATTTTGTGGAATAGTTACGTAATAAATGCTTTTTAATGAGAAATTACTTTTAATAGCTCTGAGCGGCAGTCATCTACATAATTTTCTTTACAGGCTTTCTTTTCGCAACTGCAAAAGTTGCGTCTATAACTGCGATGATCTACCTTCACATAATTCTTCACTCCGCAGTTCACATATATGATTTTCATATATTCATGACTTCACACAGCTACGTATCTTGTTAACAACTGGTTTTATTTTCTGACAGGTTTTTGTCTCATTCCAGCTTTAAAGGAACTCACTTTACATAAATTACTAATAGGGTGTGAACAGCAATAAAGATGAAGGTCGATATGACCACATTACTGCGTAACAAGGGGCTATGATTATGGACTCTGGCTTCACATAAAGTCCAATATTTAGTTTCGGGGCTGACGGATTTATAGTCAAATAAAAAATACGCTGTTTTGTGCTGGTCACTTGTATCAATAAAAATAAATCAATATATAAATAAATCAACTGACTGAATACAATTCTTATGCATTCTTAGTACAGATTTTCATACCTTCATACTTGGTCTGAATTTTCATTTCAGTTGCATTTCCCTCAAACACGTAATTTCTGGCAAACAACTTAACAGTGTAGTTTGTGCTTTTGTTTAGACTTCCGATATCTTGATGCTTGACCGACATATCGGTAATATTCTTATTTCCTATCTCCGTGTTACCCCGCAGGATCAAAACTCTGTATGCTGTAATAGGACTTCCTCCATCATCAGCTGGTTTTGTCCACCTAACTGTTATTGACGTTGCCTCAATCTTCACTGTGGCGGTCGGTGACCCTGGTGCCTCTGAAGAAAAACAAAATATGTCCACAGAAATGCATACATGATACAGGGGGGATTGCAGGTCGATAGTTTGTATGCGTGTGCGAATCAGGGACCCGTTTCGGTAACTTTTTGGGCAGGAACCCAAATTTTAAAATTAAACGCTAAAGAATATTACTATAGCTCCCAGTTCCATTTTGTCTTGTTACCAGATGGTTATATAGAAAGGCTACAAGACGAAAATACAGAGAAAAAATGGCACCCACACACGACATAACAAACAGGAGAAGGATGGACAAATAGAATAAATCGGTAAGACGCAAAGACTGGAAAGCACTACGAACCACATACATATATTCCCTTGGACGATTTATAACAAGCTTGATAGACACCTGACATTAATTAAAAAATAAAACTGAGGTGATGATGCCGTTGACTGGCTAAAGCTCGGATTTTGACTTTTATTATTAATCTCAGAAGTTAAATGCCTCACCCGGAAAATATTTTAAAAGACAGATCTCGAGGCAGAACTAAACGGTAAATTTATTAGCCTAAGGTCCACCCACTTTAAACAAGGACACAAAAGAAAACGTGACCCCATCTTCTGTATTTATTTGTGTTTCCTAGTGGAACCAACAGACGAAATGTTAAAAATACCAATATACAGGTGGATAACCACCTTTGCTTCTAGGCATCATAATAAGTGTAGGAAATCACATGATTTCGAGTGGAATTTGAAATAAATAAGCACGAGCAGGAGAGGATAAAGGGGACAGAGAAGGCATCCCCCATACACACCCTATTCCATAGGTAATTCGTCTCGATTTATTTTTAGAATCGGGATAAAGTTACCTCGCGCGCTGCGTGGATGTTTCGTGGAGGTTTCCCATGACTAAACGCCGTGCAAAACATGTCGGGCGAAAGGCAATGGAAGCGTAAAGAGATCGAGAGCATTCCTGAATATTGAAGCGAAATGAGTCGGCGCTCACCTAGGAAAAGGAATCGCTGGTCTCTGACAACCCGTGAAATCAGTTTAACTCGAAGTTGTCGTAACCTCAGTGCTTTAATAAAATGAGAAATTTCGCCGGTCTATTGAAACCGATTGTTTGTACAATAAAGCAAGTAGGATAAAGCAAGTGTTATTTTTGTTGAATAATAAAAGACTAATAAAAGAATAAATATCAAACCAGAAATTGCTCTCCTCAAACTGTAAATTATAAATGACCTTGAGAGAATATTCAGTGTGTTAATGATTTCCCTGCTGTACTGTTAGCTCTATACAAGAGAGGAAAAGCGATTCTTTTTTAATTTCCGTTTAGCTGACACAGCTTTAGCAGAAATCTCGCTGTAGTTGTTTTCGTCGACAAAACGAATAGCAATATCGCTGTCCGTGTCTTCCGCCATTTTGTTCTGCGTCAATTCGTAAAGGACGCTTGGCTCTGAGCGTGGATCATCCACGCGGAACACATTCGCGCTATGTGATTGGCTGTTGTCTAATCCCCCTTGAGATCTGTAGTGTTAAAAATAACTCGAGACGAATTACCTTTGGAATAGGGTGTGTATGAGGGATGTTTCTCTGTCCCCTTTATCCTCTCTTGGCACGAGTAAATTTTTCATTGACCAACAAAAGTGCACGAGCCCGTAGGACGACGACGACGACGCCTCAAATTGCACGAGAAAAATCATGAGAAGACTTATTAAGAAAATACACAAAAAACAAATACAACAATAAATTTTGACGGCGCGCGCGTTTTTAGTTCATTCAACTGATTTGCTGAAACAGACTACTACCTTTGTCAAATTCAAATTTTTTCAAGACCAACACCTTCAAAATCATTCAGCTAAGAACCTGGAAATGTGCAAGGATTGATTTTACATGGCCATCAGCCTGTTAAAAATAACTCGGTTTACTATAATCAGTAAAAGTAAGTGTTTTTAAATTCATCCTCGATTATGAGAGCTCGGCGTTTACAAGAAGTATACTGCTGTTTTGAAATCAGAACGCTTCGGGCAGCCAAAGATAAAAGACACTTGCTGAGTTGTTTAACGACTGTTCATAATTGTCTGTTCCTGAGACTCCATTACAGCTGGATTCATGGAGACATTTTCGAAATTTAAGACGCGAAAATGAAGGAAGCAATTTGTTTTCTTTCCACGCTGCCATCGATGGCTGAGTGGAGCAAAGGTTGTTGTGATGTTGGAAACTGCCAGTATCAATTAAATATAATATTTGAATTTTCTCAGCACTGAGGTTTTCATTATTTCATTTGGCCTTGGCCTATTGCAAGAGAGAGTCATCGTCGCTCTTCTTCATCGGCTTCATCGTAGTCGTTGAGGAAATTTATAGATCTGTGGCCTTTGACATTGGCGATATATTCTGAACTTACAATCTTTGCTTTCTTCAGCTTGCTAACTGTTGTTTTCTTGCACTTTGATTCGCAAACTTTTTTCTCACTTTCTTTAAGGCCAGTATCAGCTACTTATACTTTCATTATGTTAGTTATAGTATGTTCGCCCATTGGTTTAGTTTGAACCAGATGTTATAATATTCGGTTTCGTTTGCTACTGAAGTAGGAAAAAAGAACAGACCATCGCATGGTAAGTGTTTTATTATAGGTCTTCGCTCGACAAAAGACTTAAAGAGAGCAACCGGACACCTTTCTCCTCCAACAAAATAACGTACGTGACTTAAAATCCATGTTGTTAGCATGGAAAACTTGTATCCTTGTTCATTTAAATCCCTGAAAAGTGTAGCTGTCATGGCTTGCGTGTGGTTGCCACCGTTTTTTTTCTTTATTTTTTACCTTAGCGTATAACCTCCTCCCACTTGTTACCGTATAACCTCCACCCACTTGTGTACCGTATAACCTCCACCCACTTGTTTACCGTATAACCTCCACCCACTTGTAATTGCTCTGTGGTAGTAGCCAACTCGAAAGCTTGGCTCCTTTGGCTGCTACACACTCTTCCTTTTTTATGTTTAATTTAATGTATAATTAGCTCTGTTTTTTACTTCTTCCTTTTTTTTTTCCTTACTGTTGTATTGTAATTGAATAAGTGTGAATAAATGAACTTGAACTTGAACTTGAACTTAGCGTAGTCTGTTATAAGCAGCTTGTTTAGTTTCTCTGGCTCATTTTCCTCGCTTTTGTTGGCAGTATTTTTCTCTTAACGCCGCAATTTCAATGCATTTAGCCAGAAAGACGTGCTTTTTCCCTTGCTCGGGTTTTTTGAATGTTTTTTTTTAAATTTTCTATTGTTGTTTTGCGTACAAAATCAAATCGTTGTTTGCAGAAAACCATGGCCATTTTCTTTAATTTTGTTGTTAAAACAGGTAAAATCTGATTGGTTCTTGGTGGTTTCTTTTGTGTTTTCAGCTAATCAGAAACCATTTGTAATTTGCACTCGTGTTACAGAAGAACTGCACTCCTTTCTCAGCCAATCAAAATTGAGTAATTTTCGTTTATATTAGCTGTACAAAATAGCGGAGCTCCACGCGCGGCGCAGAGCGCCGCGCGTGGGTGGAGCCCCATAGCTAAGTAAATCTACCCATCCCAAAAAATTTGGTAATCACGTGACCGTACACCGACCGCCAACCGTCCCTCAACACCACAGGGGAACCAATGTTTACTCTCACACTTTCTAGCTAGTTTGGGAGCCCAAGAGAAAACTAATTGCACATCAATGTTGTGATCAATTGACAGCTATCAAAACAGGATATCAACTGACCAGTATCACCTGACCGTACTGCGGGCTCAAGTGTCGACCCATTTAACTCGATTATTTTTTAAAGTTATCCGCTGACAAATTACCAGTTTCAAATGATCGCAGGCTCAAGTTTATTTTTTACAATTATTCATATCAAATATGTGTTTATGTCACTATGGCCCCGCACTATTAGGATTTTGATTTCAAACTGACCTCGGACGTGAAAATTCAGCCAGTTTTTTTTAAAAATACGGGCGGGGAAGACCTTTTCTTACCATGGCCACGCGTTGGTCACGCTCTACGTCCAATTTTTATGCTCTGATTGGTCAAAATTTGACAGGTGAGTAAGCCTGAGTTATTGTTGTATTTGATGTTTGTTTTTGTTTTATCTAATTTCATTAAGACGAGCACAGTTTATGCGGCAAGTTTATGAAGAAAACGTTGCGAACAATATTTAGATATAAATTTGACTGTAGAAAGAAAACTTTGAGCGATTTTCTTGCTTTGAGGAGTTCATCTTTGAAAACAGTAAACACCGCGCCTGGAAGCCGGCTTAAAACATAAACTTAAGCTTTACGCTTAAAGACTCAGAATTTTTAGAGACACTTTAATACTTGTCTTCGTGAATGAAAATTGTTG
This sequence comes from Porites lutea, assembly GCF_958299795.1. NCBI lineage: Eukaryota > Metazoa > Cnidaria > Anthozoa > Scleractinia > Poritidae > Porites > Porites lutea. The sequence goes on along the minus strand of NC_133210.1, from coordinate 21,619,319 downwards.
TCTCTGTAAGTGTTTCACCGAATTATTTTTCTTTTATTGATTGTTAGTAGTCTCTCTTGCAATTTTAATCGCTTGTCCGTGCCGTTTGTTTTCATCGTTTATGGACATCGCTTGCAGGAGTACTCAAAAATGTCGCGCGTATCAAACGCTTTATAAGATTACACATCGTTATCACTGAAACCATTAAAAAACAAAAAAAAGTAATAATAAATTCGTTATTATGTTGAAGGGTAACCCTATTAACTCTACTAACTCTATTAAAGTTCATTCAAACACTCGACCACACTAACAGCTCGCACTATAGAAATGAGAACCGGCTGGCCGTATGGGTGATTTTGGAAACTTTTTTGAACGGTTTCGCTAAAAGTGCACGATTGATCGTCCTGAATATTGAATGAGTGCAATTTGTCTTGAAAAATTGTGAAATACCGCATTCTGTCCGAGGTCTGTATGATAAATAGTACTGTTCCACCTCAGATGTGACGTTGGTTTACACACCCCCAGATTTGTTGGCAAGAATTTGTAAAGTAACCCTGTCGAACGCAAAAAAATTCGGCCTGATTTGTTTTCCAAAAATTTGTTTTCGAGGCCTAATCTACTGTGATCTTGAATGTGATCGAAGATGTTTGCTATTTTTTGGGTGTACATTTAACAATTATTTCTTTAAAAACGAGGTGAATAGTGGCTAAATATTCACCGAGCCGCGAAAGCGGCAAGGTAAATATTCCCAAAGCCACTATTTACAGAGATTGAAAAGAATAATTGTTTTAGTATATACACACGAACTGATCTCAACAAAATCAGAGAGGAAACCATTAAAAAGTACGATTTGATTGACAGATCAATGCAGAATTTTCAAACATGGCAATCCACAAGTTTATCATTCCGCAAACAACAGCGTAATGGCTTAAATGAAACCGCTAAAAGTTTGAACTGTTTCCTTACCTGAGAAGAAAAGTAGCAGCTCTGTTGTTTTCTGTTGACTCGCCAAGTTTATAGCGAGGCGAATATTGTTGAATAGTCCGAGATAGCGAACCAATCAGATTGCTTAAATCACCAAGATCACTGAGTGTGTATATACTAAATAATGCTATCAATTCGATGTAAGATGTTTCACTCTAAAATAACTTAGCCCTTAAGTTAACTGATTTGTGGATTACAAGTTTATTGTGTGATTTAAATTATAAATTTATTAATTGGAGCTTCGCTTTTAGCCCTGGATAAATCTATATATTATACCCAACATCCAGGTATGTGGATTAATGGGCCCTTTTTGGTCTTGTTTTGTGTTTGATTGTAAACATCTACAATACACAAACACCTGCAATTAGGATGAAGTATCATCCCTTTGTCATTCTGCAGTTTCCGAACATATTATTTTTCCAACTTTAACCTGTATGCATTTAGGGGTACGGACGCTTTGCAGCCAAACAGTCACATGGTACATAAACACCTTGCTAGAGTGCAGACCACAAAGTGGGATTTGGAAAGACGGGAAACTGGCCTTATAAATGACGTAATCGTGGTGTTTTTCTTGGCCATGCTCAAGGGGTTTTTATCCCAAGAGACTGCTTAGATGCAAAGGGCCCATACCCCTTGATGAATATTAAAAATGAAAGAAGTACTTGCAACCATCACGCAAACGGCAAAATCACAGAATCACAGATATTTATATACAACAAAGGAAAAGATATTGCACTTACTTATCTGCTGCACCAGCACTGTGCTTGTATCAGTATTAACATTATTAGTAGCCTCGCACGTGTAATTACCAAAGTCCTGATCACTTTTCATCAGCACATCTACTGTTGTTTTCAATTCTTTTTCTTGCCTTATTACTCTCCCACTCGGGCTTTTCCAAGATAAGGTTGGCGTCGGGGAACCATCTGCCTTACACGTCAATTTTACAGTTTGTCCAATCCAAGAATGGGATGTTATAGGAGCGACCGTCTGTACTGTAGCTGCATCTTTGAAATACAATCATGCCACCAATCAAAGACTATGAATATTGCTATTGTTTTCGATACAAATCTAAAGGGCTTAGTTGTGTTGTGATTGTTCTCTTAACACTGATCGTACGTTACAATTTATTGCTTTCTTATTTTAATCTTTATTTATTTTTATTATTTTTTTAAGTTAAGGGAGGAAAAATGACTGCTTTCTAGCAAGGTACCATATGAGGGCGACAAAAAAAAGTCGGCAAAAAACTACCAATAATTGTTTTAAGTTATCTTACGAATGAGCCATTAAATAAAGTGAAGGAAAATAATTAAATAAATATATAACTTAGGTCACTAACTTACAGTTTACACGGTTAAGCTCATATACCATAGTATAGCAAATGTACGTCTTTCTTATCGGAAAAAAAGGTGACCGTCAGAGGACATATTTCATTTGATAGGTTCAACTGCTTTTACTGCTGAGACCATAATCCATTCCAAATCACCATGCATCATGAAATAAATAATCGTACTCACATTGTACAGTAATGAAGACATCACGGATTTTAATACCAAAACCATTATCAGCAGTGCATCTGTAACCTCCTTCATCTTGTCTCCTGACGGCCAGAGGAAAGGTGACGTGACTGTTGCTAGCGAGTCTTGTCCATGTGATGTTTGGAGGTGGATTACCATCAGCTGTACAGTTAAGTATCACCTTATCTCCCTCATTTGCTGTCTGATTATGAGATACGAGGGTGATATTTGGTGGACCTAACAAGTCAATAAAAGGATAGTAAATGAAGATCTTAAGTAGTTGGCAAGGATGTTTTAGGACAAAAGCTTCCAGAGGTCAATTTTATAAAAATTTTACAAGTGTAAGTCACAAGTGTAGCCATTGTTTGAGGGTCTGAAAATAATAATAATTGTATTGTAAGTTTCATTAAATTGACCCCAGTTTTTTCGTAAAATGTACATCGCCATTAAGTGATGCTATCTGAAGACGGTCACCTCTGTTGTAAATACAAAAACGTTTCACGGTCAACATCTATACTTGTGTTTTAATTTCCCGGCCCCGGGGGTTTGTACCGTCATAACCTTTTTGATCGGATGTTCGTAAAGATGGCACATAATGAAACCACCAATGAAACAATTCGCTATATAGCTTAAACCTTTTGGCAGTTAAAACTCAAGAATCAAGGCAAACGGCTCACAAGATCTCCCTTATAAATATTTTATTATTGTGTAATCCTTAATCATTAAAATTTAGCGTTAGTGGTTTACCTCTCCCAGACATAGCCCATAACTGAGTATTTCTCATTCTTGAAGCGCCCACCCAGAGAGGAGCCATTTGTACTTGTAGTATCGGAAAGTCCCAAAAATTATACAGTTAGAGTTTTTTTGTAGTCTAAGGTTTGGAAACATCGTAAGAAAAAAAACGCAAATTACATTTCCGTAAAATCGGCCAATAGCACACCACAGTCAGTATAGCGGAATCGGAAAAATCGTTAAATCGGAGACTTGTATTCATTAGAGCGTTTTCATAAAATCGGACAATAGCACACTACGCAGTCAATCTGTGGCGCTAAACCAGAGAAAATACCCCTAAATCGGCTATACTATTTTCCGTTTTGATATTAATCGCATTGCGCTGAAGCTGACCTCTACACAGCCGTTTTTCTTCTGTCCAACCGTTAGTCACTGTCAAAAGCAGTCCTATTCAGGACTACCCTTACCTGGACGATCATAGCCCACCTAATCATGAAGATATACGAAAATTTATAATTATTTTACAAGTCATATCTCGTCCTTGCACTAGAATCTAAAGTTCTATCAAAAGATACATACCTACAACAACTAACTGCACGAAGTCAGGTATTTGCCGAAGATTTGGGTCATTAGGTTTTAGCAAACATCCATAAAGTCTCTCATCATCTTTTGTAAGATCATAAAGTGTGAAGCTGGCCTGACCAGAAGATGAGTCACCTGAGCGAGTTCCATTCACACGACCTTTGTATTCAACAGGGACTGATCCAGATGGCACCACATCGACACCACGGCCATCTAAGGTTACAAACACCTTGTCAATGACCGCTCCAACCTCATTCGCCAATCCCCAGGTTACCGTGTCAACTCCACCAGAAAATTTCCATTCGAATGTTACAAAATTTTCGATCCTTCCTGACACCTTCTTCTTAGCATATGATGTTGTGAATCTCAGCGACTGCCCTTCAACACAAACAAAATATAGAAATTTAAGTTGGGAGACAGTAAAACTCTATTGTCAACTGGATTTACTTGCCATAACAAATGGTTTTCTTTAAGTTGTTTTATTTTTTAAAACCAGGTAAACTCACAGTAGTGATGAATATTTTTTAACATTAATTTGGATGCTACGTAGGCTAGAACCACGCAAAAATTTTGAACTTCAAAATTGACGTTTTGGCAAAGAGACTATATGTATCTATTTTAAAATTACAGAATATGAGAATAACAATGGCAATGTCAGTATTTAAAAAGAAAAAATAGGACAAAAGTTGTAAATCTGAGTATTCACTAGGTTTGCTGCTGATCATCGTGATCTTTTAGTGGTGTGCCAAGTTGGGTGCTTCTTTATAGCGAAAAGATCAACGACTTCTTGCAGACGAATGTATGTTAGATAGTGCACGCAAGTCGTATTTCTCTACAATCATGGACAAAAGTCTTGGGACACTTTTGCGTTTACACATAACATAACATAAACTTTATTTATACTCGAATTTTAGAGTAGCTAACAAGCTAATATCTTCGAGCGGACACTACATGTAATAATAGAAATAGAAATAGCAATATATGTTGCAAAAAAAAACGGTCCTTGTAAAAAAGCGTCATTTTTATGTAAAAAAGCTGCTTTTTTACAAGTTAACCGGTTGTAACAATACTGCTTTTTTATGTAAAGAAGCTGGGTTTTTTACAAGTTAACCGGTTGTAAAAATACTGCTTTTTTTACAAAAATATATTTTTGTAAAAAAGATGCTTTTTTACAAAATATATTTTTGTAAAAAGGCTGCTTTTTTATGTAAAAAATCTGTTTTTTTACAAAAGATATTTTCGTCAGAAAGCGGCTTTTTTTATGTAAAAAGCTGTTTTTTTACAAAAATATATTTTGCAAAAAAGCAGCTTTTTTTATGTTATTCACTGAACGCTTATTTATAAGCAATGCCTGTCACAATCTCTTGAAGGAATCAATGCCTTCATATTCTCTCCTTCACTGCTACTTTTGTTCAAGCAGAAAACGGTACCGACTTTGAATTATTTATATCTATTTTCAAAGGTTATCAGCTGCAATAATCAGTTTAGCTGTCAATAAAACACTTGGGGAAAGCGCGAGTTACCGTGTACTACCGTGAGTGCACAACATTTTTAAAAATTGAGCATTGCACGCGCACAGTTAAATTAAAGGCAAATAACGGCAACTTAATAATCGCCTATTAAGGTTAGCCATTTCCTTTTGCTTTGATGCTCTTAGCACTGGATAAATTATAACTTCATTTCTAGTATAAATTCTTCAGCAATAATCAACGACAGCAATTGTTAGGCAATTTCCTGTATTACGTTGCCCTAGATTGCTATCAGCGGATTCATGCTATGTCGAAATCCATGTGGCTGCATGCAAGAGTGTCATGTCTACGTTACAACGTAGGAACATGTTCATTCGACGGCTAATCAAGCAACACTCGCCTACAAACGCACATACACTTGCTTGTTAGTCTAATTTTTGCAACACACATAGCAACTTGTAAGGCCATAAAAACAGCAGCCGATTCCTTTATAAGAATTAGGGACTATAAAGGCGTCTGTAACGTACGTTAGTGCGTGTTTTATCTTAGAGATCAAAAAATAAGCCAGAAAACACTTGTAAAGGCTAAACAACTTAAATATGAACACTAGCTGAATTCGCCAGCAACATTTAGAGTATGACCGTTTAATACAAAATATATTTTTGTAAAAAAGCTGTCCTTTTACAAATATATACCAGTGTACACATTAAATGCATTATAAGTAATAATAATAATAAAATAATATTAATAATAAGCACATAAAAGAAAAAGTTCTATCTCAGCGATCGTTGTCGCTACGATCTCTGGCAAAAGGTTTCCATATGATTGCTGCGATGGCTGAACTTTTTTTTCTCTCAGCGATCGCAGCGATCACAGCGATCGTAGTGATCATATGGAAACCAGGCTTTAAGAAGAAACAGTTGCGTTAGGGAATAAAATTGGCAAAAGCTAGTTGACACTAAAAAGACATTGTCTTATTGAGTGGAATAACATGATATGAGTAGAAATATATTTCGGCAGTTTCAGTTGATAATTTTCTTGGAGGTTAATAAATAGAGACCTTTAGCATTAGGTTTTTCATGGGAAACTGCAAACCGCAAACCGCAAAATGTCACGTGACCACGACCTTGCGGTCACGTTTGCAGTTTGAATCGCAGGAAGGGCTTCCAGCGGGATGTTACCAGGGAGTTTAAGATACCGCGACTACGGACTACGGCTACGGATAAACATGCTACTGCGCATGATCAAAACCACGTGACTGTTCATTTTTCCCGCGTAGCCCTGCGGCTACGGTGAGTTGTTGAGCTGTTTGGTTAGCACTCATCTCCATACTCCAAACTGACATTTCCCTCTCACAAGTCCATCACCTATTCCACTCGGCCACTGAGGAATTGCTGCTGATTGACGGTTTGATTTGAAGATAAATAGCAACAACCCTAACCCCAAATAGAAGCTAACCTTTTATCGAGTCAATGCTTAATCCTAATAACTATTCTTAGGGCTTAACCCTAATCAGTATTGATCAGTGCTTAACCCTAATCACTATTCTCAGGGCTTAACCCTAATCAGTATTGATAGTCAAGGCGGTTCCTTTCTTTGCGAGAATCGCTTTGTGTATGATTCATAATGTGTCAACGTCATTTTGGAGTATGGAGATGAGTATTAACCGAGCTTTTCGCGTAGTCGGGACTACGGAGAACATTTTGCTCGTATTTTGCCGTCTCGGTAATTCAAGAATCTCGTCTTTTCGTAAAGAAGTTTTCAATTCACCTGCTTTAAGTGTGAGGGAAGCGAAATATGTAAATTGTGTCTAATTTCTGCTCAGATTTACGCTTTTAATCCACTGTTGTGACTACATTTTTATCTGGCTAAGCTCATTATTTAAATAAGCTTCAGATTGACGGTCGAGGAGAAGAGAAATCATGCAGGTAATTTACTTTCTCTTCGCACTTGAAAAGTTTCAATGTTTGTTCGAACTGATTAGTGTGTCTTTCTACTTGTGTAACCTTTGTTTATGCAAGTTTTTGTATCGCATTTGCTGAATGAAAATGATGTAAACATGTTCGAGACAATCGAAACTCGGCATTTCAATACTTCAAACGCTATCAAATCAGTAGTCGGAGAAATCCACCTTCTAAATCTAATAAATGAGCTATTACTATTTCTGTCTATTTCTTTAATATTTGACATAAGTATTCATGGGCGAAAAAAATTAAACCTGTGTAACCAAAACTTTGTTCACCAATTTGACCCGAAGTAATTACGTGTAATTGCTTCCTTCAAGTATGGAAGAATTTGTTCATTGTTCTAAAGATAAGATCACATGCAAAAGTGACTTGCATTTTTGTGAACTGTGATGAAAACAAGAAAATCTTTGCGTGTTGTTTCCCTCTCCGCCTCTTCTCTCGTAGTCTACTGTCTGTGGTGCAATCTTAACGTTCTATATTTGCACGACTCAACCCAGTGCTACGAACAAAGGACAACGCTCGTCCAGCCGTAGTTCGTAGTCCGTAGTCTCCGTATCTTAAACTCCCTACTAAAACGGGGAACGGGGAACGGAAGTCTGGGAACGAGTTGTCAGCGGAAACCTCCACAAAAATCCAAAATGGCGGTCCAAAGAACGAGAGAGAGAGAAAGAAGAAGACAAAGAAAGGAATTCGTGCCTTGGTTGAAATCACGTTGGGGCGAAATTGCAAATCAGACTAACATTTTACGTTTACGTTTTGAGCAGGTGGTATGTTTTTTCGATATTCAACCTGTTTCATGTACAATATGATAAGGTCTTAGGTCTTAGTTTTCGAGACATCTGGCACACTCACATTACTCCTGAACCCGGCGTAGTCATTTGATAATATCGATAATCGATAACATTCTATAACAATCGATAAAAATCGATTAATTTGTTCGAAATTCGATAAAAGAGTTCGGTGTGAGTAATCGATAATTATCGATGTTTGAATTAGGGTTATCGATTTTATCGATAAATATCGAATTTATCGAAACTGAATTATCGTACCAATTTTCGACACGGAAACACCAAAAGATATTAAAGAGCTCGCAGAGACACTTATAACAACTTCCCTGTTCGTTCATTTTTTCAACAAACTTTTAGTAATACTCAGCGTTTGTTCTATTTGAAATCCGCTATAGATCCCTGGTTGATTATTCCACTGTTTATTTATTTGCTGATGTAACACAATCGCACGCTCGTTGCTCTTTCACCCAGTCTTGAAAGGGAAAAATGAATCCGATAAAATCGATAAACTTAACACTTCATCGGCGTGTGAGTATCGATTTTTATCGATTGACCGATAAAGTCGATATCGCTTAAAATCAATTAATCGATTTTTATCGATTTATCGAATGATTTTCTGATATCAATTTTTATCGAATGACTACGCCGGGTCCTGGATTACTCCGTTTACTTTAGACCGTCGCTTAATCCAGCCTGTTTATCCCCCTGAATGTTCTTTTTCCCACTCAGACAAACTCTTGGAGAGTAAAGGTTTTATCCAAGCCCATTATATGCCCTGTTTTGAGAATGCTTGGTAAATAACTCGCAGACATTGTAATGAGAAATAAACGTGGAATTTATTAATGCATGTACATATGGTGTTCTCGCGTTCTGTGCTTGAGTCAAACTTTGTACAGCTATTAGTATTTAAAACTAACGGCTAAAACCTGTTTTTTACAATTTTTTTTATAACTGGGAAAGCTTGTTGTTGTTGTTAGTGTTATATTAAAGTCATTGAGTGATGAGTTATGAATCGTTTAAGGTCAGGGTTTGGCATTGAAAGCAGTGTTAAGCACTGACTTCAAGAAGGTGGTGGACAAAACAGTGACCCCCATCCCATGAACTACCCCCAATGACTACCCTAAAATGGACTATGCTACTGAAGTTAAGTGATTAGGGTTAAGAAACTGAGTGAATCAGGTTCCATTTGGGGTCCTTATACTGGGAAAACTGACCTAAAACTTCAGTCACTCAGTTTCCTAACCCTAATCACTAAACTTCAGCGGTGTAGTCCATTTTAGGGTATGTCCATGAAGCGTGGGTCAGTGTTTTGTCCACCACCCTTAAGAAATGTTTATTCAGGTTTGTCGCTATATTTACTGTATGTACCAGTATTTGTTTAAAGCAGATAGTAGCAGTTAATCCGAGATATTTGAAGTTTTTCACTTGATTCACGACTCATCGACTCAATTATTTAATTGCCTCTACAATTTCAACTCCTTGACCTAAACGTGGCCTAATTTTAAACCGGCATTTTCTTGGCCTTTACTAGAAACGCCAAAGCTCATTAAGTGCACGTTTTTTTCTAATATAAACACAAAAAATTGTACTGTCAGTCCTCTACCATACCCCCTCCTGAATGCTTAGGCTAATATTACATGGCACAAGGCTAAAGAGAGTGAGAGACATACTAGAAATGCCGCACTGACTACTACCAACATATAGCATGATTTGTACCAATACCTTTTTGTGCCAAGGAAGTGGTACATTCATGGTTGTCTTGTTGTAGTCCTCCAAGGAGAGGGAGGCTGAATAGAGGATTTACAGTAAAAGGTCTAAAGGGAATTTTTGCCAGTTCACTCTCTACGGAGGTGAAAGGGTTTGAGGCAATTATTCAGTTTTCCCCTTATAACCTAGTTATGGTCAAAAGATACAAATATCAAAATCAATTTGAAATGTCATTCAGAAATATAAAATGGGTGTAAAAGCAAATTCTAATCATTTTTTTAAAGATACTACTTTGTTGTGAAGGATTTTGGTAGAGATCTCTTGACTATCACAATTTGCTGGCATAGGGTTCTATTATCAACCCGTTATCGCTTGATATAAAGAAATGAACTGGCCCCCTTTTTGCTAAAGAGTAATGTAAATGAAGGGAACTATACAATATCATAAAAGTATTTAGGCGGCCACTTACGAATTTAAACTGTTTCAGACATGTTAGTTTATACCTAACCCATATCTATGTCGGGTGTGCAAAACGTGGACCTTGTACCAGTTGTTTTAGGGGCTATTACAAGTCTTACTAAGAAACGTGGACAATGGATTGAAACACTGGGGATTAGAGTAACAAGTGGACTGCTTATGAACACTAGGAACAGGCAGGATTCTAAAAATGTTCATTGATTTCCGAGTACCAGTAGAGTGCCCCACAAGACAACTGGTTGTTATAATTAATTGTGACCCACTCCCTTAGGATGTATGTCTACATGATAAAAGCCTGAGCTCAGAGTTAATTGATAACAATGGTGATGATGATGCTGCTGATGTTGTTGAGATGATGATGATGATGATGATGATGATGATGATGATGGTGAGGTGGTAGTGGTGGTAATGGTGATGATGACGATTATATAGAGGTAGGTCGATTTTCAATTTCCTTCGTCTCCCAGCCCTAATTATTCATGAATTAGGGTTAGGAAACAAAGGAAATCGAGAATCAACCTAGGTTAACTCAAAATTAACCTGAAATCAAATTTGACCAGTAACATATATACTTTGTACATGTTGTGATTCAACTTGATCATTGGCTTATTATTGCACTGTGCTTTTTGGTATGGCTATGTACAATACTAAGTGTGAAATATTAAGATGGAATAGTATCAAACATTTAAAATCGTATACTGTAGTCAACTTTCTAGAGCAAAGAGAGATCTAATTAACTCAAAAATATGATCAATCGATATTTTAAGTAGAAACAAGTTTAGTGTATTAATTAAGTTCAGAGTAAACACTCAATCTCAAATCAGATATAATCAGTTGATCACTCATCACCTTAACCCTTTAAGCCCCAATATCCATGTGCAAATTCTCCAAACTGATCTCCATACATTTCCTTTAAGAATAAGTTGAGAGAATTTGATAAAAGATCAAAGCATTTTTTCTCTTTGGTGATCATTTTATTAGTTCTCATAAATTTATCTATTGACAATGTATGGATATCATTAGGAGAAAATTGTTGTTGGTCACTATTGGGACGTAAAGGCTTAATAGCTGATTCTCCAATTTGTAATCAATGACTAATCAATACCCCACAAAATGTTAAGTAGTTCATCAATCATAGATATATCATAGGCCTTGTCAAATTGGCCAAAACAAAATGTGATGATTTTATAATGTACACTACACTCACAAAACGTGTTGAAAAGTACTGTATACAATAGTGAATATGCATCACTAAAACCAAGCACAACTAACTCATAATTATTTTCACGGCACCTTCATTTTTTTTTTGTTCCTCTTTTTTTCTTAATCTGTGCCAGTACATGCCGAATTCTGTATTAGAGGATGTTAGCATCAACAACGAGTACGAGTACGAGAACGACTTCAAGCCGTACTCGTACTCGAAGTCGTTTTCTCAGCTTTCTATGTTAGCGATGACACCGAGTTCGAGTTTATAGAAAGTAAAATTATGGGATTCCGCATGACTGGGCGCCAAATTTGAGTCGAGGTAGCGCTTCCACAACAATTTCGAAAACAAAAAATGACTCTAAAAAACGTTCAAGACTGCTTGTTACTCAGTTACATGGAAGGTTTTTTGGACGAAGAAGAATTTTGTGCTTTATATGATGTAAACAGCACAGATTATCCTGTATTTGAGCATGGAAAGTATCAAAGATTCGACCTGAATGAAGTTTCCGAGGAAGATTGCTTCAGCGGCTTTCGTTTTAGCGACAAGGTCATTCCCTACCTTGGTCGTATTTTGCGTCTGCCGGAAAAATTTGTGTGCGAAAATTGAACAGCGGCCTCCAGTTTTCAAAGGAAAATCGATTTTTCGAGGTAACTCGAAGGATGGTTAGTCGCGGTCTTAAAACACGCTAAAACCTATCAAATTCAACACAACAACCACACTGGATAAAGAAGTAAGTATTCTTTATTGATATCTTCGACTGTTGGGATATTTTCGACCAAATAATGGCAATTTTCGGGGTGATTTCGTGAGCCTGTGAGGCCTGTGGAGAGACATGAAACTTTCCCGGGTAAATGCAGATTTACTCTGTGTAGGAAATATCGCGTTCGGTTGCTTTTCCTCGACTTCAAAAGCAGTATTTTACATAAAACATAATATAAGGAATGTTCAAGATGATAAAGAGAGGCTAGAAACGAAAAGAAACTGCATTAAACGATCGGAATTTACCTTTGAAAACCAGCTCTTCCCAGTCGTTCTACCCACTTCGAGTTTATGGTGAGAACTCGTCGTAGTGCAACTTGTCAGGACGACTTGAAAACGTGGAGATGCGCAGAACGGATGCGCAGTACGCAAAATCGCTGATCTCGTTCTAGAACTCGTACTCGTTGTCGATGCTTACATCCTCTATTATTTGGCATGCTTGACACAAACATCTTGTGACCTTTGATAACGTGACATGTTATTGTACCTTACAAGTAGAGGAAAGTGAAAATGGGCCGCAGAGGTGTCATCTAAAGCAGGACATATACTTGTGCACCAATTCAATTGCAATTTTTCCCACTTTAAGTATCTACCCTAAGAGGCCGACTAGATTTTTCTGTAAGAAAGTAAATTTGAAAGAATGGTCACCTGACGTCCTTTTTGGGCGGGACATTACCCCGTCTTTGGTCTTTGGCGTCTTTCAGATTGCTTATTTTATGATACTCTTGACACATGATCATAGTTACTAACCCTCAATATGTTTAGGTTAATTTTGTTTAATACTTGAACATTTGTAAACGTCACTTCTACTAGGACGGGCCATTACTCAGCAGGATTGAGTGAACCTGTATTGCAATATATCCTTTATAGGTTTTGACAACATGTTCAAATGAAAAACGTGGAAAGTTTCTTCTAATACAATGGGGGGACATGTTGTAGTAGCGGGTTGATTTCCGTCCAAGTCGCCACTGCATGTTTTGCTTCTCCCAGTACCACGCTGGTACGGCTGGCTTGGGTCCCCTCATACCGGTTGCCATGCGGGTATTACCTGTTGCGGGTGTGTGTGGAGATGACATCAGTGATACATTGTTGGGGTTCTGCAAACCGCGGGAGCAATAACTGAGTTCCACCCTCTCTTCCACCAGTTGAAGGCATGGCTGTTATCCAAGCATTAACTTTAACCGGTACGTCTAGAGATGATTGAAGTGGCACGTCCATAGGCATATCTACGTTCTCTAAACCGTGGGAACCAAGTGCAGGAGGTTCACATTCAGGTGAAGTGAATGGTGCAGGATTATCGTTCCGAAGTTCCGCCAAAAATGAGAATGGCCCATCAGTGGGGTTACTTGTCGGCTGAGGGAGTGTTGAAACACTCAATCCAGGTCTTGGAACTGGATTTGATGCCGATGACTGCAAAGATGAACAAGAGCCACCATGCGAGAAGACACACTCAGAAACAGTACGTGCTGGAAGTTGGATGTTGCTGATTGATAAAGAAGCACTTGGGGGAGGTGGAGGTAGAGATAACATCGGATGTTGTTGTGGTTGTCGTTGTGGCTGCTTAGCACTCACACCAAAGACATTTTCACATGTAATAGTGACATCGCTGTGAGGTGTTGGTCCCTTTAAACGCTTTCGAGGATTGTTTTTCTTCCTTCCTACGTTGGGGTCTTGCTTTCCTGCCATGTTTATGGTGGTAATATTAAGAACCTTGCTCTGTTTATAAAAGTTCAGATATTTGGATAGGAGGCCTTGCTTTTCAGCGACTGCTACGGCATGCGAACAAACTCCAAGCGATTTGAAGCCTGGACATGAACATTTGACAACACCACTGACACTGCTGCTACACTTAACTGTGTGAAAGTTCTCACTGCTACTCTCACTTATGACTAAGAATGTATCACAGTCTTCGGCTTGCTTGCCCGGAAAGAAAGGAGCACATTGAACTGCACCAGGGGAGGAAACTATCTTGGCCGCCTTCTCCCATATGTTCCTCAATATGACATCATCAAGAGGAATGTCAAGCATTTCCCAAGAAGCAGACAAAGGACCAACAGGTGCCACTTGTCCAATAGCTCTGCTCTCCTCGTGCAACACTTCTGCCATGGACATTCGTCGCATCTTCTTCACGTACGTTTCCCTTTGCCTCACCGTCATCTTAAACCACTGGTCTACACTTAAGGCAAGGTGCGGATAATTCATTTTGTACTCCCCTCTTCCTTTGATTGCCTTAACAAATTCGTCATCGAAATCAGCCCTTAGCTGCTTCATATCTTCCACAAACTTTGGAAGAGACACCTCTTGGTAGTTCTCTTTGTGCTTGATTACGTGGTTATTACTCTCTGAGCAGTGAGTGTAGAACTTTTGGGGGGGCACCCTAACCTAGCTGCCTTTCGTACTTTAGGAAGCATCGTTTCTTTATTCATAGTATTAGTTGTGGCCAGTCAGCGGACGAAGGATGGAGACTTTTCCTCCCATTTTGTTCGCACAGATTCAAAAAGAGTGTCAAACATTTCAGAGGACTCTGCGTCAACCAGACCTTCATGGTAGACGTCATCAAGGTGGTAACCAAATATCTGGTTTGTGATTTCAGTCGTGCTGGAGTCTTCCAGGGCTTTAAGATGGTCTTTGACATTATTGCGGAAATGAATCATACATCTAAGTTTCACAGCAGATGGAAATGCCTCTGAGAAGGACTGTTCAAGGGGTTTTCCTCCGTCAGTACCAAATGCCTTCAGTTCTTCCTTCAGACCCGGACAGTTCTTCTGAATACAGTAGACAAAATCTGTATACACTTCTTTTGTCAAATTCTGACTTATCAGAATGGGTCCTATACAAGTAGGGTGTTCGCCAGTACGTTTGGAAACCAACAAAAGGTCTTGATAAGTTACTGGTGTGACACTGTACTTTCCAATGTTGAATGTGGGATCAACTGTCAATATACTCGACACTAATTCTGATGTGCAATAGGATTTCAAATTTTGAAATTGTGTACTAGACCCCAACACGATAAATAATGGATTTGGATGTGTTTGGATTGTGCGTATGAATGTAGTTTGACCATCGCACCACCTTTCCTCGTTTGCCATGGCTAGTAGACTTCCAAGAACGTCGTTTGTGCTCGATTGACAAGCACACCCAGCCGTCTATTGCTTCATATTATAAGCTTGTTTCCGGTTCCTTGGGGTTACTCCGGCACTCTGTGCGTTCATCGTTCCTCCTAATTCTCTTGTGGTTTTTTGAAACGCCTCTTTAGGGAAGTGTTGCGGGAGATCACACTTTAGCTTGTACTTGGTGGATTCATTTGTTTGTTGATACGGGGTATTACTTTTCTGTGAATTTCCATGGCACGTCAACACAAAGGGATACTCTTCTCCAGTAAAGTTGTACTATACAAGTGCAAGGTTGCCTAGGATATCCCCAGATGGCGATCGGCAAAAAGATATTGTCCTCTTGAAATCGGGGGAAGAAGAACATCTTCTGTACTTTCTTGTCAAATGCAAATAATCTTCCCCCACGACTTTCGTTCTAGAAATTTTGTTGCAACTTTCCAGCAACCCATTTTCGAACTTTAATTGGAACGTCTCAGTCCGAGATCCAAGGTTTTCATATGATGCGTTGTTATCAGCTTCTAAGTCTTCCAAAGCAACTACTCTGAGATCAACGAGAAAAGAGGCCTTGATCTGTACACGACAGGGCTGATGTTTGCATAGGACATTTTCCACATGTCCTTTAGCGAGCATTTCAATGACTTTCTCTGCAGAAAATAAAGCCGTCCTTCCTCTGATAAAAATAGGAGCACTTCCACAAAACTCTACCTCATCTGGGTCACTGAAAAAAATATAAATAATTATTATGCAATGCCAAAATATATATATATATATATATATATATAAAACAGGCAGTTTTTCAAACTTTCATTTGATCTGAAAGTCATTATTAATAATAATAGTAATAATAATTCAGAGTTTGAAAAGAAAACCTGTATTTGCCTGTATTTATTTTGGGCAGTACAGGAACATGGGCTGTCAGGTACTAATTACGTGAAACGTCACATTAATCAGATTGCTGATTTACTGTTGTGTAGGATGTGTCACAAAAGGGGAGAAAGAGTGTCACCTACTGAGTGTGAAAAGTTGCCCAGAAGAAATAGAAAAAAACAGGATAATGTGGCAAAGACTATACATTTCAAGTCATCTGAGTAATACCAGCTGGAACGGAAGGAAAAATGGTATGAACATGTACCATGGGGTTTTGGAGAATGATCGATGAAGTAAATTAGCTACTTTAGGATATGATCATGCAATGTGATAACGTTGTTAAAGTAAAAAAAACCTGACATTTTAGTGCTGATCAAGACGAACGAATGTATCATTGTAGACATTGCTATACTAGGCCAAAGTAAGATACAGGAACAGGAATTTGAAACAACTGACAAATGTCAAGATTTGACGAGAGTAAATAGAAAAATGTCGGGTGTGCAAAAACGTGGACCTTGTACCAGTTGTTTTAGGGGCTATTACAAGTCTTACTAAGAAACGTGGGCAATGGATTGAAACACTGGGGATTAGAGTAACAAGTGGACTGCTTATGAACACTAGGAACAGGCAGGATTCTAAAAATGGTCATTGATTTCTGAGTACCAGTAGAGTGCCCCACAAGACAACTGGTTGTTATAATTAATTGTGACCTACTCCCTTAGGATGTATGTCTACATGATAAAAGCCTGGGCTCAGAGTTAATTGATAACAATGGTGATGATGATGATGCTGATGTTGTTGAGATGATGATGATGATGATGATGATGATGGTGAGCTGGTAGTGGTGGTAATGGTGATGATGCTGATGATGACGATTATGTAGAGGTAGGTCGATTTTCAATTTCCTTCGTCTCCCAGCCCTAATTATTCATGAATTAGGGTTAGGAAACAAAGGAAATCGAGAATCATCCTAGGTTAACTCAAAATTAACCTGAAATCAAATTTGACCTGTAACATATATACTTTGTACATGTTGTGATTCAACTTGATCATTGGCTTATTATTGCACTGTGCTTTTTGGTATGGCTATGTACAATACTAAGTGTGAAATATTAAGATGGAATAGTATCAAACATTTAAAATCGTATACTGTAGTCAACTTTCTAGAGCAAAGAGAGATCTAATTTTAAGTAGAAACAAGTTTAGTGTATTAATTAAGTTCAGAGTAAACACTCAATCTCAAATCAGATATAATCAGTTGATCACTCATCACCTTAACCCTTTAAGCCCCAATAACCATGTGCAAATTCTCCAAACTGATCTCCATACATTTCCTTTAAGAATAAGTTGAGAGAATTTGATAAAAGATCGAAGCATTTTTTCTCTTTGGTGATCATTTTATTAGTTCTCATAAATTTATCTATTGACAATGTATGGAAATCATTAGGAGAAAATTGTTGTTGGTCACTATTGGGACTTAAAGGCTTAATAGCTGATTCTCCAATTTGTAATCAATGACTAATCAATACCCCACAAAATGTTAAGTAGTTCATCAATCATAGATATATCATAGGCCTTGTCAAATTGGCCAAAACAAAGAATAATACACCCCCCTCCCTCCAGCATTTTCATTAGGAAAGTAAAATACAGGCAATGTTTTGTTTATTATGGTGCAGAGAAACACGTTTGAAATAGAAAACTTCATGTACAGGGTGCTAGCCCGAAAGTCATTTTGGCTAGCCCGAAAAGTTTTTTTCGCGAGCAGAATGAAAAATAAATAATTAATTATTCCTTTCTTAATTACACTGTAAGTTAAAAAATTACTGGCTTCATTTATTCATTACAATCAGCTGTAGTTATTTAACAAAAGCAATAAATAACCGTAAAAGTGTGAACTATAAGTAGACCTGGTAAGATACTCTTGACACACTAGTACAATAATTCAGTGTTCACCTTTTGATTATAAATGTCTTTGTCTTGAAAGTCAACTCACAGTGACGAAATAAGGAATTTAAGTGAAGGCAACGGAATGAAGGTCCAAATAACAGACAAACGTTTGTCTTTGAACACAATGCTAAAAACTACATATTACTGGTTAACCTCTTATGAAAATGTTCAAATACTCGATCTTCTGTAATGCTTTGAGTTCAACGCAATATTCACTCCCGATGTCTTCAACTAGTTTGATTTTTTGCTGTTTTGCTCTCGGCGCTGCCACACTGTAGAATTTTTTCTAAGTCCACCACAACAAGTGAATGATTAACATGCATTTTAGACATTTTACAATTTAGAAAAATATTTTTTAAGAAAAAAACGGCGTTGAAACCGTGAAACCAAAGTTCTCAATGGACACACTAAAAGACAACGTAGACTACGCGAAAAGCTGCCAGTGAAAGCGCTTCATTCTGCAATTTGCCGCGCAATTTGCCGCGGGAGTATTTCTTAGCCGCTGACAGGGGAGATGTTTATATTATTAAAGGGTATAAAAATTTGATAGCTTTCATCAGTTTGCTTCTCATTCAAAAGTAAAGCATTCTGAAGATCATTTTTCTGAAGAAGGTTTGTTTGGGAGTCGGTTTTCCGAGTCAGGTTTCAAGTTCACGGGAAAGTGGAAAGTGCGAGTGCCAAGTCACGCATCAGTGAGCAAATGTCATGCAAACAAAAATTATGCAAATTTGTGGTTCATCTTGTTACAACTAACCAAAGGTTTTAGGTTTCAAAAGAACAAAAACGCTCGTTTTATTTCTGGCAACGTTTCATCTGAAAGATTTTCGTGAAAAGTGAAAAAAATACAGGGTGGTCTATATATTTTAATCAACAAACACCTACAGTATCAGTGTTTAGAATTTACCATACTGAAACGCACGTGACCAATATTTGCTAAAACCATAATAAATACCTCACAGGAGTTCAGGATCAACACCTTTAGGTTCCTCACAAATGACTATGAGGCAAAATTTACACAAACAGCTTTCTCTGAATCAGTAAGAATTAGTCACGGGCAACATTTACCTCCAAAGTTTTTTCAATATCTGCTTTTCCTTTTCGCGCGGGACCGGGATCTCAATATGTCTCGTCTGACATGTAATGCGATTCTTGTCTTGTTTATGCAGATTTCACTTCGTAGGAGCGACTTTCGGTCCGCAGGAATTTATTAGGAATTTAAAACGTTTTGTCTCACAGTATTTCTGTAATTTTACTTCTCAGAAAAATCTTCTCTTGCCCGTCGGGCAAGTTAAGCACAGAATTCACTAGCCCGATCGCAAAATCCACTAGCCCCGGGCTGTCGGACACGAATTTTATTTTCCTTAACTCAGGAAATAGCTACATAAAAGGGGTTCAAAAGAAAAGTAGATAATTAACCAAGGGTAAAATTGGAACAATAACGTCAATTTTGTGTCAAGATGGTATGACACAAGGTGTAGTGTCAGCTTCAAGTTTTAAAAAATGAGAGCAAGTGTTTTGACTTTGATTATGATGGTAATGGTAGTGGTGATGATAATCTTATGATGAAAATTATTTTGAAGATGATGAATATAAAGAGAAAGAGAAACAATCCATGATATAAAATGAGAGCAGGATAAACTTAAAGTTGGTGATGATCATGTAGATCGGGCTGGCTACTTCAAAAAGTAAGGACATCAATTTTAATAATGTACATAAATATTGAAAATGTCCTTCATTGAACTTGGAAATAAGGAATTTCACTGGAGTAATGGCTTATCAATATTGTTAGAGACACTTTCAAGACACATCTTTTTCAGAAAAATGGTCGGCGATGTTTGAGGGAAGAATTTATGGTGGCTTTAGCGGTCAAGAAGTACTTTTGGTGACAAATTTCCTCAGAAGGAAAATGAAACAGATTTTCAGCGACAACAGACCATGGTCACATGCCACAGTCACACCATCGCCGAACATGGTCAAACATGGTTGGCAATCAAAAACCATGATACCATGGTCAAACTGTTGCCGGGGTAATAGAGAGGGAGGGTTTAATAGATCTACAGGATTTACGATGTTGGAAGAAATGGAGGGTCACTGTAGGCATTCAGGACCAGGAATCAGTTTAATGACCCTTTTACACAAGAGGTACATTAACTTGAATTTTGTAAAAAAAATTACTCTACTTAGCTATAACCTCTGCCGGTATGATCAGGAAAAGATATTAAACCATCTAGATAAATAAATAACAGACTGCAAATTTATATAAGGATTTCTCTTTTTTAGGCATTATATAAAAACCTACCTATCTTTTTGTTGTTCTCCTTTTTCCCTTTTTGTTGGAGTACTTTCCAAGGAGGGACTACTTAAAATTGAACTACCTCCTCAACATCCTGTTGTCAGAGAGAAATGCTTCAATTCAAGATACTGAAGTAAAACCATGTACAACAATGTAATAACTTTTAATGAGTGATGTACATTTACATCCTACCTGTACATCATCATGCCACCTCACTTCAGGTAAATCAGAAGCAGAATCTGAGCTATGAAAGAGCGAAAAAGAAGTCTCATTGTAACAAACAGACCTGAATGCCACTGTTTAAAAACGTGAAAAGTTTCCCACTGACATAAGAGAGACAAAATTGGCTTTGAAGTGTCGCAAGGATTTGAGGGTTTCTTAACTTTTGCATTTTTCTCGTGATCACAAAAAAGAGATTCGTCAGAAAATAACAATAAAATAATCCAGCTTTGTTCGGAGGAAAGTGCAATACTGGCAATATTAAACTACAGTAGCTATAGAGTTAAAGTTATCGAATTGGTGATCTTTAGCTTTAATAGATAAAATACTCCCAGCCAGTTAGCAAAGAAGGAGACAAAGACTGGAAATAAGTCGGAATAAAACATCATCCCTACATTTAGTTTCAAAAAGTACGACACATTTTCAGCATTTTCATATCACATTTTTGCACCTAACAACAATGAAAGACTGATCATGCGGTTATTAATTGTACTGCTGTTATGATTATTTGAGTTATAACCCATTTTGTGCATAGATCTACTGACAACAAATGTGTAAACATTGCTGCATTCGGTTCAATACGGCATAGGCTACAAAAACAACAGATCAGGAGGAACTGAAATCACAAAGATCCTAATCTTGTTGAGGAAATGTATACATCTTGTCCTCTGATTTGTTGATGTTCAAGTATGTTCAGTTTACTACGGTGTAAAATATTACTGCATTACAATGAATACTCACCTTTCAGAAGATCTAACTTCTATCACACCTGAAATATAAGTTATAGAACTATTAGTACTCCCAGTTTTTTGGTCAAAATTGGCACTTGTTTAGGATTAAATTCACTTGTGTTGACAGTAAAGACTCACCAGCATTCCTGTTGGATCTTGCACAGCCCATGATGTGGCACCGCACTGGTCATTTATCCCTCCAAAGGAATAAAGTGCCATCGTAAAGTTATCCTGAAACAGATCGCTTTCTAGAATTTCGAACACACCTAATGAAAAACAAAAAAATCCCCCAAAACAGGAGAAGGATTGGATGGGAATTCGGTCCAGTCCCCACACTCTCCAAGTCCAAAATGGTGGGCCAGTTAATTTGATATAATAACAATTGCATCATCTCAATGCAAGGCTTTTTTTGGGTTATTTTCTTTAAAAAAGCAACAAAAGCTATTTGTTGTCCAGCTCTCCTAACTGTGGATGGATGGTTTCATTTCTTCAGCTCTAAAGGCCTCGGAAAATCGGAGGTCACCTCGATACTGCTCACAGAAGCACGTATTTGTTTGTATTTAAATCTACGTATGTATGGTTCTGCGCCTTTGCTGATGGGTATTTACAACAACTATTCGAGCTATTAAACGGTCAGATGAAGATTATGTGTTAACAAATGTTTTGTTGCTAACTTTATCAGGGAAAAATATAAAAAAAATGGGCCTGACAAAATATGCAGACTTTCTATGTTTGTGGAGCAATGCTTAGAAATATGATTTGAAACTGAATATAAACCAAAGAAAAATTTAAGCGTCTTGTAAAAAGATCATTATATCTAGGTCAGAACATCATCATTTGAGTTCTATGATGGTTACTAGGTTTTCAAAGAAAAAAGATCACCCTTGTTTTACCAAATCATGTGCTTGTTGTGCTAATGAGAGGCCCGTTTTAGATTAATTTTAAGGTAAGAGTCGGTGTATCTCTAAACAATGAAACTGATTTGGCTTTGACAATTCATTTTCACTTACCAAATACAGAATGAGGCTTCTGGTCAACAATTTGGTTTGTTTATGGTATGAATTATACTCAAAATTCCATTTTGCATCGCCTTAGAGGGGCATGAACTGTTTGTTCCAAAATACACTAAACCATAATAAGCCAATTTTTTCACAATTGATTTTGTTAATTGGGTGACTAAAGTAAACATTTTTATAGGTACGGAAGTAATGCAAGAACGGTGAATATAATGAAATTTTGAAAAATGGCTATTTGGGGGTGAAATTTTAACATCAATTTTGGCCAAACTCTAGCCCCAGGCTCCTCCCTGTGTAATACCTCGATGACAAAGTTACATGCATGAACTGAAAGCTCTATTATAGTAGAATTCATTGTCAAACTTATTTGGGAGCACAATTTACCAGTGGGGCCTTATGGCACTTTCAAAATCCCCCCTGGAAGGCTGGATTTTCGGTGCTCAAAGGACAAAAAATGAGACCCCACCCCCTGTAACTCCAAAACTAAAAGTCAGAGAAGTGGGCCATAGTGGCTTTGAAATATCTCATCACACCTAACGTCTCTGCCAATTTTCAGCCAAATGGGTTGCCACAACTTTTGGCCCCTGGAACACTTTCTCAGGCAATGACACTTAGGTAAAAGGTGGGGAATTTTTCAAAGAACATAAGAAACTCAAACATCGCAAAGTACACGGTAAAATCACGCTTCACGGGCGATAAAACGGCTCCTTTAGCTGTCAGTTTTCAGTTCTCCCTATAGATTGTCCCCCTGGGTGGACATTCTTTTATTAGATGATTACAACAACAAGGAATGAATAAAACTATCTTTGTTCGGCTGTCCCCAGTAGGTAGGCAAGGTATGTATTACAATGTAACAATAACAAGCTGCATGTCATCATGTAGTAATACATGCAACCAACTGCTGACACAGTTTAGCATGTCCTGCTAAGGGGTACTATTTCCTTGGATAGTACAGGCCAAAAGGACAAGGCATTTTTTATGAAAAAAAAAACAGCATTCCTGTTTAGTTACCCTGGCCTCTTAGAAACCTAAAGAATCACCGTTTAACAATAAAAAACCCAGATATGATATACCTCCTAACAAATGTTGCTAAAACTCGGGATGTCCCGTTGGTCGGTACTATTTTCGTCGGTAATACCGGCCAAAAGGACAAGGCCACTTTTATGAATAAAAACATTACTGTAGAGTTATTCTAAGCTTGTAGAAACCTACAGAAATCAAGTTCTACAACACAGTTTAACAAAGAAAGCTAGAGGTGATGTACATGCCAACAAATGTTGCCATAATTTAGGATGTCCCGTTGGACGGTACTATTTTCTTCGGTGATGCCGGCCAGCGCGACAAGACAAATTGATAAGACATTTATAAAAGAATTGCTCACTATACAGGACCAAGAACTCTTCAAAAGTCACAATAAACGCAAACTTGGTCAACAATACCGTAAAATCACGCTTCTCTGGCGATAAAACGGCTCCTTTGGCTGTCAGTTTTCCACCACGCTTGAGCCGCCATATTGGATGTTTTCGAGAATTTCCGAAGTCGGCCCGAATCGGAAACTCGTTCCTAGTACTCCTCGGCTGTCCTTTTGGACGGTATGATTTGGGCACAACCTTCAGGGCGGAAAAACGTAATGAGCATGCGTGAACTTTTTTGCCCAGATCCCCTGGCCGGGTTTGAAAAAATGGCGGGATTTCAAATATTTTATTGCCTAAAAATAAGATGTTTCCACTCATAACCTGGAAAGAACAGGCAATTTGTCTTCAAAAGTTGCAAGCTGTGGTTATAACCTTGTCGTTACTTAATTTTCTCGAAGAATACCTCATAGTAAAACGGACTTTAACGACATCAATTTCCTTGCGTTGTACTGGAAATGTGCATGCGTAGGTCCGATTTTTTTCAAGATGCATTCACAAAATGTGTTCATATAAGGAAAATCCTGGATATATAAGGTCCGGAGCTCCACTGTGGACACAAAAACAACATATCTTTGGACAGTGATCTGCCCAAAAAAATTAACGCTTGCCCACAATGTGTTTGATGGCACTGAACTTGTCGCACTCGAACTGATATTTTAAAACCCTCGCTCGATCGGACACTCGTAGTTTCGCAGATAACTAAAATATAAACAAAATCCTCAATGTAGAAGTTATTGCGTTGATATGCGGGCAGAAAAAAGGTCAATCTTTATCAAGTAAAATCTTCCGAAAAATCGGTTTTAAAGCAACTATAGTTTATTTTTAAACTTGATCGTTTCGCGTACTAAGAGATAAATATAAATTATGCTTTGTGTTGTCAAGTTGAAAATGCATAACATCTGTCAAAAACCTACACGTAAATAGGATTAACTTCAAACAAAGTTAAAATTACATTATTGCAAAAACTTCTTGCTGACAATGAAGAAATGAATTTTTTGTACGAAAACAACCTACCTAAGATGTTAAAAGCAAAAGAGCAGTTGCAGTGAGCTTCGCAGCTAAACCATGATTCACCATGTAGCTCTTCTCCTCGCTTTAATAACTCAGTGAATAACTGGTCCGTGTGAGGGTCTTCATTCAAGAAAATTAAACTCAGCCAATCGTTACAAAATTCAGAAAACTGCACATAAGGGTATTTGTTTTGCTCGCTTCAGACAAATCCAGCTCCAGCAATTCAGTGTTACGGGCAGGGTCAATTGTTTTGAAATCACTGCCGGCAGTTGTCCTCTACTTCACAGCGAGTGAAATAGAAAATTTGCGTACAGAAAGTTATTTCTTATAAAGAACAGAAACTTTAATTTCACAGTGCAGTGGAAAACAAAACTATGTAATTAAAAGTGAAGAAAACTCTGACTACTTATAGTATTTGAGCAACAGAAAAATGATTCTTTTCTTCTAGAGTAAGTTTACTGGCCTTCTACCGGTATTTCCGAGAAAGTTTTACGGCGCACAAAATGGTTCTTTCACTGAAGAGAAGGATAAAGCTGGTTCTACAAAGGGAATAAATCTGGGCATGTGAAAAAGTATTTACTACTTTTAAAAAAAGTGGGTTTTAATTCAGCCCGGCGAAAGAAGGCGAAATCAACTCACAAATAAATCGAATGAACAATAAAAAAAATACTCGCCTCTTTGGAAATGTTCAAAACTCTTTATTCCACCTCAGACTGACGGAATGATCCGTTTTTCCTTTAACATTGGTTGTTCTGAATCCAAAGTAATTTTCAAGTGACGAAAAACAAAAACCACACAAAAGTAAAAAGGCTTTTCGAGGAGCAAACATTGACAACTTGTGCATTTCATTCAGTCTTAGTCAGAACTCTCTCAGTGACAAACAACATACTGTCGAACACAGTCAACACACAGAAAAGCCCGCCTTGAGCCTGCGATAAAGGATGCGCAGAAGCTTGCGCAGAACGTTTTTCCGCCCTGAAGGCACAACCAAGCCACTGAGGTGTGTGAGTTTCGCGCCAAAATTCCCGCCTTTTATTGCAGGTTGCAGCACCGCTTCGCAAACATTCAACGAGAAAAGTTTTACTCAAAGACTTTTTCTCGCTAAAAAAGTGAAAACACATTTCGGAAATGGAGTGAAATAGTTTCGTTTGTTTCACTGTCGATAAAGAAAACTGTAGAGAGCCAGCGAAACAACAGCGGAAAGGGAAAAACAGAACGAGACGTAAGCTTTTGTTGTGGTTTTTGTCGGAGCTACTTTGCCTTTCATTTAAGCTAAAGCTTAAATTGAAACCGGCCATTTTACTTAAATTCACTTATTTTCAATTGTGCATTGAGAACAAACAGTTAAGATTACTTATAGTTCATGGATTACCTCATATCCTTACCGTCATTTATGTTCTTAACAAACGTTTTTACTAAAAAGCTGATACTTCGTTTTCGTTGTCATTTTGCGGTTAAGTGTGTAGCGGCAAATTTTAGCATTTTTGAAACATTTAAAATAAAAAGGCCGCCAAAAGAATGAATGTCTCAGTATGTATATAATAAACACAATACCACATGGAAAGTGCTTTGTACGGTTTTTTGTATCAGAAATCTTACTCGTTCGCTGCGCTCACTCGTTCGATTTCTGATACGTCAACAACTCGTGCGTAAATACCGTACGCCAGCACTTTCCATGATGTATTCTCTATTTACTTCTCAAACCAAATAATTTTAGAAGGAAAAATTAAGGATGCAAAAATGAGCAGTTTTTCATCCGATTTCCAAACACTCATTAAACATTAATTTCCTTTGTATTTTCCTTATGAATTATTAAGGAGTTTGAGAAAGCATCAATGGTGTAAAAGAAAGTTTAAATAATTCCCCTTTCTGAGAAGAAACATAGAGCTCTTCTTGCTTCTATCAACTCACCGTGGATGAGAAAGTTTTTTTGTTGCTTCTTGCAAAAGCTGCTAACAGCGCCTAGCGCGGTGAAGATACAGATTACTTGAATGACCAATATCACTGAGTTCGTATATACGGACCAGGATCCTGCTTAGGAAAAGGAACATAGTCAGGATCCTGAATAGGAATAGGAGCCTAGTCAGGATCCTGCTTAGGAATAAAAACCTACTCAGGATCCTGCTTAGGAAAAGGAACCTAGTCAGGATCCTGTTCAGGAATAGCAACCTCCTCAGGATCCTGCTTAGGAATAGGAACCTAGTCAGGATCCTGTTTAGGAATAGGAGCCTCCTCAGGATCCTGTATAGGAATAGGAACCTAGTCAGGATTCTGCGTAGGAATAGGAGCCTAGTCAGGATCCTGGTTAGGAATAGAAACCTACTCAGGATACTGCTTAGGAATAGGAACCTAGTCAGGATCCTGCTTAGGAATAGAAACCTACTCAGGATCCTGCTTAGGAATAGGAACCTAGTCAGGATACTGTTTAGGAATAGGAGCCTCCTCAGGATCCTGTATAGGAATAGGAACCTAGGCAGGATCCTGTATAGGAATAGGAACCTAGTCAGGATCCTGTTTATGAACAGGAACCTAGTCAGGATCCTGTTTATGAATAGGAACCTAGTCAGGATCCTGTATAGGAATAGGAACCTATTCAGGATCCTGTTTAGGAATAGGAGCCTAGTCAGGATCCTGCTTAGGAATAGGAACCTAGTCAGGATCCTGCTTAGGAATAGGAACCTAGTCAGGATCCTGTTTAGGAATAGAAGCCTACTCAGGATCCTGTATAGGAATAGGGACCTAGTCAGGATTCTGCGTAGGAATAGAAACCAAGTCAGGATCCTGTTTAGGAATAAGAACCTAGTGAGGATCTCGCTTAGGAATAGGAACCTAGTCAGGATCCTGTTTAGGAATAGGAGCCTACTCAGGATCCTGCCTAGGAATAGGAACCTAGTAAGGATCCTGCATAGGAATAGGAACCTAGTCAGGGTTCTGCGTAGGAATAGAAACCTAGTCAGGATTCTGCGTAGGAATAGGAGCCCAGTCAGGATCCTGCTTAGGAATAGGAACGTAGTCAGGATCCTGCTTAGGAATAGGAACCTACTCAGGATCCTGCTTAGGAATAGGAACCTAGTCAGGATCCTGTTTAGGAATAGGAGCCTACTCAGGATCCTGTATAGGAATAGGAACCCAGTCAGGATCCTGTTTATGAATAGGAACCTAGTCAGGATCCCGTATAGGAAAAGGAACCTAGTCAGGATCCTGTTTAGAAATAGGAGCCTACTCAGGATCCTGTATAGGAATAGGAACCTAGCCAGGACTGTGCGTAGGAATAGGAACCTAGTCAGGATCCTGTTTAGGAATAGGAACCTAGTCAGGATTCTGCTAAGGAATAGGAACCTAGTCAGAATCGTGCTTAGGAATAGGAACCTTGTCAGGATCGTAAGTAAGAATCAAATCCTTTCCAGGATCCTACACGATCTTAAACAGAAATTTAGAAACCTGTAAGGATCCTAAACTGCAGCAAAATAATATGGTACACAAGACTGTAACCAATAACCATCTTTTTAAAACTACTGCACTATTTGTACCCTCACAGATAGTATCTTCAAGGATCCTGAAATAATCAAACAAGATATTCTTGAGATATTATAGGACATATATGTTATAATATTATAATACATTGTCATACAGGATCTCATAGAATCTGCCAGGATTGTCATAGTACTGTTACTTTTATCCCAGATAAGATCTTACTGGATAATACACATGTAAGGATCTTAACAGGATCCTTAAATAGTATATATCTTACAGGATCCTGGGTGGATTTTGTAGGATTTTAATAGGATCTAAAGGTTTATCTTTTAGGATTCTGGGTGGATTTTTTAGGATTTTAATAACATCCTAAAGTATCTTATGGGATCCTGGGTGGTTTTTGTAGGATTTTATTAGGATCCTGATAACATTTTTCAGGATCTTAAATGAATCCTGACAGGAACCTCAGGGTAGATTTCGTAGGATCCTAACTGTATTAATCTTGTAGGATTCAGATTAACATTTTACAGGATCTTGTAATTAATAGGATCCTAACAATATATGTTATAGGATTTTGGTAGCATTTTACCTATAGTATATCATATAGGATCCTGGGTGGATTTTGTAGGATTTTAATAGGATCCTAAAGGTATAAATCTTTTAGGATCCTTGTGGAGTTTGTGAGATTTTTAAATAGGATCCTAACAATATATCTTATAGGATGCTGGTAGCATTTTACTGGATCTTAATAGGATCCTGATAATACATCTTATTATAGGATCCTCATGAGTAAATTACGTACTAGGATGTTCGTATATAAATATTTTCAAGGACCATGTTAGGATTTTTCAGGATCTTAATAGGGTCCTAATAGTTTAATGTAAGGTAATCTTTACAGAATCTTAAAGAAGTTCTTATAGGATTTTACAAGTTCCTCACATTATATCTCTCAATTGGAGGATTCAGGTAGGATTTTTACAGCATCTTGCATAGGATCCTGGCAAGATCTTAGAAATTCTTACATGATTTTACAGGACCTACACAGGAACACAGACAGGAAGTGTGGTTATGCCACTTTGCCATGGAAGCAATATTTCTGGACCTCAACAAACCGTGGTCTGTAGATCAGTGCACTTGCATAGATCTTTCTTTGCTCATGACCCAAAATCAATTGTTAATCGGTGAGAGAACCATGGCGGGTATGTATAATGTGCGAGCCAGCGAGTCATGCGAGTCAACATGCGAGCCACGCGAGTCAACAAGCAAGCCATGCGAATCAGCATAAAATAACTTTGTTTTAACTTAAAATTCTTATTTATTCTTTAAAATTCGCCAACATTTGACAAATTGAACAAGGTGAAATAATAACAAAGGTTTGAGAATTCGTTAAACAAAGGTTTAAAGGTTCTTCCTCGGTCACGTTTAATGAGTGTGTCACACCATATGTGGTAAGTCACATGACCAGAAAATAGCAACAAAATGGGGTGGTAGGCCTACACGACTTTTACCTCATGCCCAAATGCTGCTTATTCCAATAAAGTTTTTTCTCTCTGCTGGGTAGATTATGCTTTGGAAGGTTCTACATTTTAACTGAGCAAATGTGATTTTAGCCGCATGTTTCACACAGAGAGGTCATGACACACATATCGATTTACTGTAGTTATTGTTTCTGGTTGGCAGGATTTGCCCTCTCATGCCCTCTGATACTAGCGAATTTTCTTTGACCTCTTTTGAAGCGTAAAGCTTTTATATTACGGCTGAATAAGGGTTCCAATTTTCTCCAAAGTGCCTTCTGGATCGGAATAACTAATTGATTTTCTTTGTTCCGTGAGTGCAATGTTTTTCTGCAATGCCGTATCACGCTGGGCCCAGCTCGTTAGTTTTCTTTGCAGAATGTTATGTAAGCATGGATGGTGATGTACAGATCCAAAATTGTAAGAATGAAGTGCAGCTTAAACTGAAGCTACATAAACTTACTATGGAGTATTGAATTGTGACTCAGTAAACTCCAGCTTAAAGACAGTGTGAGTCTTTTGACTTTTGTCATGAGAAGCCTTTCAAAAATACAAAGTTCTGAAAAAAATTTTAAAATTGTAGATAAAAAATACCTAAGTCAATGAGCCCTGTTCCAATAAGGTCTTCTAATCATGTTGAAACATAGCCATCTACAAAAGCGTCATTGCTGGACTTGACAAAGATGCCCCTTAGTAGAGATTTGATCACATTTAATGAGCTTAAAAGTCAAAGAAATGATATCCCAAGACACCTGATGACAGAAATTCTTTTACAACAAGATCTTTGAGCTGGGCATGTTCTCCCTGACAGACATTGGTATAATTTGCTGTTGCTTAAAACATTCACTACAGCATGATCTACACGTCCAGCTTTCATAAAATAATGAATCTCACCAAAGCTGGGTTGCTCAACACCTCATTGAACTATTAATAACTGGCAGAATTCTTTTTCCTTACATAGTTCAGGCTCTGGTATACTTGCCCATTATTCTTCATACTCTGGCAAGATATAAGTTCATTTGTTTCCTTGAAAAAGTCTTCAGCAGGAAAATCAATTTGGGGAATCCCTTTCTTGAACTGAGGCGCAAGTTCTTTACCATCATCCAGTTTGATTAACTTTGAAGAGCTGAAAGTGGAACTGAGCACATTGTCAGCAAATTCCACAGCTCCATCATTTCCTTGAACGATATTCTTTGCGGATATTCTGGTTGGCTGTGTTGGATGGTTCGCAGCTTTTGGCAAATTTGGTCAGAAATTCCTCTTCAACCATGTGACAAGCATTGATTAAAAAACAAATGACTTGATCAGGAAAGTGGGTAAGGGAATGTGAGTTGTAGGTGCATTCCCTTTCATCATAAAGAGTTGGTAATAAACAGTTATAGCTTTCAAGCATAATTTGCGTCAGCAATGTCTATATCAAGGTTAGTGACTTCATTCTCACATAGAATTCTGATGCCAGTGACAAGAAGGCTATGATGGTAGATTAAGTGCTCTGCTGGTAACAATGATTTCAATATTGGTAAACCAGCATGGTGGAACAAAACTTGCTTTTCACCTGCTTTCCATTTGCCAAACTCCTCAACTGGGTAAAATGTCCTCTTGAAATCACGAGGAAGTTTGCCTTATCCTCTTTGCTTAGTGTTAGGTCACTAGGGCATGACTCTTCAATCCATTTAGAAAACCTTGTATACTCCCCCTCCAGAACTTGGTACATGTAGTCCAGAAGCAACATATCAGGAATTTACATAATGGAAAGAACGGGCGATGTCCTTATAATTCCAAAACAAGGCTGGTTCGTCTCTTCAGCAAATTGAGTTTGGCGAATGGAGTGTGCATGTTTCCTTTTTTGGAAGGGATTGGGAGTGTACATGAAAAATCTTCGATTCCCTCGACCTGGCAGTGTTCTTCCTTGATGCAGAAACATGCTACATCCCCACTGTCCACAAAATAACTTAAACTTTAAGGATGGCCCTTTCGCAACCAAGTCTGTAGCCTGTGCATTAGTACACAACTTGAATGTTGGTGTTGTGCACATATCATGAAACTGAAAGCCATCACCAAGCAATTTCACTTGATTGACAAATTGTCCTCAGAATACTGCCATATTGGGTTTCTTCTTGGCATACCACAAACCCGACAAGAGAATGTTCTTGTAGGAGTATCTCAAATTAAGTGGAAGTTTAACTACAAAACTTTGGATCGGTCACAGTGACAATTATAATAACCATAATAATAACAAAAATATATTTGCAAATTAAGGGCTTGTGTTCATCAAAAAACCTCCAAGATCCCTGCTTTTTAAACAACATAAATAATTCACATTCACGTGAAAGTGGTTTTAATTTGTACAATAGCAACTTGTGTGTTTTGATTTACCTTAGACTTGCTACAAGTCGACCTCTTGGTGAGTGCATGGAGCGAGCCTTGTTTGGCCGCGAAGCGGCCGACCATGAGCGTCGAAGTCGTGAGAGGTCGACTTGTCTCGCTTGATTCCAGGGTTTCCATTTACATTTCGCGCCAAAAATGGGAAGTGGTGTGACTCGCATTTGGGGTTTCAGGTTTCATTTGCGAGTCCTTGGCTTCAATGGCGGAATTTGCTGATTCCATTCCGACTAAATCTATTGAACGTGTGTGTGTATCTCCATCATCGAAGGAGCAAATTTGTTTACTTTGTGCGAAAGTTGTCTCTAACAATGATTTTAGGCGAAAGTTGACGACCTCAGGGGGCTGGAAAAAAACAAAAACTTGTTTCAATCTCGAGTCAATACTGGAAAAGGAGATTTCACAACCAAGGACTCCTTGACATCTGCACACATTTTAAACCTACAGAGACTTTTCAATACACGCATTTCTCTTCCTGTAACCCTCACGGGGTCAGAAAAGGTCTCATAAAGGGCAAAGCCCTTAGACTTCTGAGAACTAACTCCTCAGCTAAATCCTTCTATGAAAACATCTATAACTTCAAAACACACCTTCGCACTAGAGGTTACCCTCACAATCTCAGAAAAAATCACCTCTGAGGTTAAATTTACCGAACGGAAGTCAGCTTTACAAAAGAACAATTAAAATGAAGTGCGAAAGAGAATTCTGCCTTTTGTTACCACGTACCACCCTGCTTTGCAGAACCTTAAAAACATTTGAATAAGCAAATGGCACTTAATTCAAGATCAACCACTACTGAGAGAAATATACAACGAGCCTCCCGTCATTTCATGTAGAAGAGCAAAATCGCTGGGAAATATCCTCATTAGAGCAAAACCATAAGGTCACGTATCACACTATCACAAGCTTATCAGTCGTGTTTGCCCTGTCACCTTCCACTTCGCAATCGACCCCATGTTGGAATTGGAACCGCAAGTCACATTTCAATGCGCTTAGTACTTGTGGGTGACAGCTTTATCCCCAAGGGTCCTTGGGAGCTGCTCTGATTGGTCCAAGTGCACCAACCTGTTTTTGGGTCAGTAAAATTGGCGCCAATCAAGTATGAAAAGTCCTTCGTCCCGCACCATATGAAATCCGACGAAGGACTTTTTTGAAAGTCTAGATTTACGTGAAATAAGCCATTTGATTCCAGGAAGTACAGTCAAGGGACACAAGTATTCGCCAAATTCATCAAAGATGCGCAAAATTTTTACCCCCGTTGTGCACAATGTCAACAGTGAAAACTCAAAGCAGGGTGCGCGTTTGGTCAAAGGCAGGGAAATTGGCAAAAAAAGAAACAATCAAGATCCGACCAAGAGTACGAAAAAAATTGCATTGTTTCCGAAAGAAAAGGAATAAGAGCCTAGTTTGTGTTTTGACACCTCCTTTTTTTCAGTCATTCAACATTAACTTCAAGGTTAGGTCGCAAAAAAATGGTCATATTTTTTTTGTTTTGCTTCTGAGAATTAATTTTTCGTTCTCATGAGTCGAAAAGGTGCTGAACTGTCCACAGAGACCAAAGAATCAATATTGTGACACTGTCGCACTCTGTGCAAAACAAAGCGGAACTGTCAAGACTGTTGAACATTCCAAGAACGACTATCACAAATGTTCTAAGAAAGTATCGAAGGACTGGCACAGTGGAGACTTTGACGTGAAGTGGACGGAAAAAGAGCTTCACAAATATAGACAGAAATGCTTTAAAGTATTTGGTTACAAGTAACAGATGTCTTACCTTACAGAACATTACTGCAAAGCTGAAAGAGTGCAAAACAAAGACTTTTAGCCAGAAAAGCGTGCAAAGGGTGTAGTCACGTTGCATTCGGAAGGATACAAAAGAAGGTTAGCGAAAAAGAAAATGGGGGTTCGGGAAGCAAATCGAGAGAAGCGACTCGAGTGGTGTAAAGAGCAGTTAGGTTGAAAGGTAAAAACTACTGGAAAAAAGGATTATTTTCAGATGAAAGTCTGATTGTGCTCGGTACAAACAACCGTGTTTACATTTGACGAAAAGACGACGAAAAGTACAACCCGCATCTTATTTGTTCTCGCTCTGAACGGAAGATAAGTTTGATGATCTGGGGATGTAGTTGTTATGATGGTGTTGGAACTCTGACTGCAGTTGACAGGAACATTTAACTCTGCCAAGTATATTGGCATCCTGGACAAGAGCTTATGGCCAGAAGTTGTCTGGTATTTTGTAGGAAAAGAATACTTATTCATGGATGACAATGCCCCTGTTCACAGAGCCCACACTGTAGACAATTATAAAGATCAAAACGAAGCAACCTCAACGGAATGGCCAGCTAGCACAATCACCAGATTTAAATATAATAGAAAATATCTGGCTCTACATGAAGAGAGAGCTACAAAAGTTTGGTAAATATCGCTACCAAAAATGATCTTCATGAAATCCCCCTTGCGAAATGAATTCCCAGAGTATTCCAAGACATGCAAATGAGCAAAGATAAAAAACGTTGGAATATATTTGGGAATACTTGAGAATGGGTGAGAACACCAGTGGGAATTTTTGGGAAAATTAATTCCTAGCAATTCCCAATAATTCCAAGTTTGAAAGAAACTGTCTTTGGAACTTATGGGAATTATTGGGAATTGCAAAAACACAAATGAGAATTTATGGGAATTTTTCCTAGGAATTCTCAATAATTCCAAATGTTAACTTGGGAACATTTGCTTAATTTTTAGGAAAAACGATAAGACATCTGTTCAAAGGAAGGTGGCCCATTCGTATTTATAATATATAATATATAATTGCGTTACCGGTTTGGGGGGGCTTATATTTGGAGGGGCTTAAACATGGAGGGGCTCATTTTCGGAATTTTATGGTATAAAAGGCAAGTGGTTCGATGCGTATAGCCCTCCCGGCAAAAAAACTTTGTTGATTCCCCCACCTGGTAATATTGAAAAGAAATAAACTAGCAAGTATTTATTTGGCAGAATACAATATTGTCGAATATGTCTATAATTTCGTGCTCTCAAGAAAAGTCATAATGTTGTTTGTTCTGTTTAGTACTGGTTTATTAATTATTGTCTAGTTCTTGTACCAAAAGAATTCTTTAATATTCCTTTTTAACATCGCATAAACTGCAAACTAAAAAGTGTTTTTAATTTCCAAGTGTTTGCCACCAAAATGTGTCCTGTATATCAGTCATATCTAGCTCCATTTAGTTGGTTAGGTAGACGTTTTTAAGTTGTACTGAATAACCCATCTACTGTATCACATACATACTGTGATATGTGTCAACTGATTATCCATCTTTTTTTTCTTAAGGTTGCGGAGCTTTTTGCTGAGAACCTCTCCTTATATGAATCAGGAAAGAAACTCCAATTTCTTGTGGATCTGGAGCAAGGATACTAGGTCTAGCAGTTTAAAAAGTGTTCAAGTTTACGTTGCCATCATTTTGAGTATCAATAAGAGTTATTATTTCGTGAATATGAGTGAATGGAGTACCGTAATGGTTGTATTAAAAAAATAATTCTGCATGCGCTTCAGTAATTGAGAAAAGTGTGTATTTGAAACTTCTCTCTTGTAAATGTCACTATTAGGCTCGATTACTAGCGAAATGAGCCTGCTTTCTTTGCCCAGCAAGACGGCTTGATGCGTGAGTGGCTGATCATGTCTATGACGTGACTTCAAATCCCTTCATTTAAGTACATGAAAAGATGGACGTTTGAATCAATTAACTGAAGTTCGACATATCTAATTTCATGAATTAAAATCAAGTGGCCCACATGGAAATTTCGACTGTGGAGCGACTTTGGTTCAAACATCGAACCTAACGTGCAAATTACTAAAAATTATTTTCACTTGTAAGAATTTTAGACTATTGAACATCGTGAAAATGAATTGAGTCCAACTAATTAACTTCGAAGTCTAAATCAACCGTGGAACTTACACTAGAACCCCGATAGCTCGAACTCCCCTCTAACTCGAACTAAGTCCAATTTCCCTTGGATTTCAGCCCATTTTTCAGTCATTTTTACCCGGTTAACTTGAACTCGAATAATTCGAATTCCCTGCCAACTCGAACTAAGTTTCACCTCCCTTGATCAAAATAGTATAACTTCACTGAAATGTACTGTATGCGACCCGAAATGATCCCCGACCCCAAATGTGTAAACATCACAAAAATGTATTGAATGTGTAGGAATTTCAGCATTTATGACTAAAATTAAATTCGACAACGCGCGCGACTTCTGTCGCATCTTCGACTGAGCCAGTCAAATCTCGACAGAAGTTCAACCTTGTCTCTTGTGCTGAATCGAATTTTTAAATAACGTTTAATTTATTATAACCCACAATTCTCAATTTTTTCCGAACTCTATAAAAACTTGCTCATGATTTGACGTCTAAAATGGCGGATTTACTTATTTAAGTAGAACTTATTTAAGTAGGTATCAGACTCGGCACATGTGAAATTTGATGTTTAAACCGGGCCTAACAAGATGGTATTTGCACGATTAAACCTCCAATTTAAACTCTAAAGTTTCTTGCAAAATTATCTGCAAGTGGTTCTCCAGCAAACAAGAGCAATCTATCAACTGTGAAAATTTAACTACAGACAAGGCCACAAATAACTCCTCTACACCCAGTACATCCTTAATAATGCGCTTTAGCCATTACCCATTATAAACAAATTTTTCTTGGTTCCTTCTTATATAGACATTCCACTGTTTGTGGAAATGATATTGAGGCACATTTTTGATTCACTTTATTTTCATTATTGAACTAAATGTATATAGTGAAGGCATATGTGAGGCCATTAGAAGTAAAGGATTGTCCAATCAGTGTTCTCCCTGAGATTTCAAGAAGGCCAGACAGGCCAGGGGGTGTTCTGAAAGTTACTTTTAAACAATGTTTGTACCAAGCTTGCTGTAGAATGAATAATAATAGCAACAGCAAACAATGACTAACCAACCACAGCAATGCAGTAACCAAAAATATGATTAGTTCTCAGAAGACCCTTTGACAAGCTCGTCATTTTTTATTCACGCGTTGACAGTGAGGGAATTTTGTCTAGTAATCCATGTAAGCTCCTCGAGGACTCTTGTGATTTTGGACAATTTCAAGTTGGCTTAAAGAAAAATAAATTAAAGGTGAGAAATGTCAATGTAAGATCAGGTAATTTGATCCATTGGGTCACATCTTTGGTTTTTTAAGCC
>NC_133210.1:21509452-21576952 GCF_958299795.1 Porites lutea | reverse complement strand
ATAAGCACATATCAACATCCTAGTCCTAGCAGTATGGAGGATGCTTGTCACATGAACCTTGTTTAGTGGCCTTTATGGCTCCAACAAGTTTTTCTTTAGCCTAGGGGTAGTAGTAACCAGATGGTCCTAGGTTCGAATCCTATTGGGAGAAATCGTTTGTTTCTTCCGAGCTGCCTGTGTCACTGACTGAATAACAGCTTTCTCATGTAAACTTATAATCATAAATACATAAATGTATTCACCAACAGACTTCACCGTCTTGATTCTACATACATTTGCATTATGACAGAGATTTCTCCAAACATTAGAAGTATCTCTATTCACCTATAAAACAACTGAAGTTTATATCCCAACGCTTCAGCTGAAGGACTGAAGCATTCTAAGCTTCTCATAATACACGGCATTAAAACTCACTAAGTGTAAGAAATAGACTGAAATACCAACCGTTCGTCCAAGAGATTCCTGCTAACAGGAGACTGAAAGACAAGAAACGCATCCTTTAGCGTAAAACCAACTCCTTTCCTAAATTCTGATTCACTTTTTTCCTCTGATACACAAAACGAAGGCCAAGGAACTTGAATCTAAATGAAAAGGAAGTGCGTAAGAGGAAACCTGTGGCCGCGATTACCTTGTCTAGCGGTCAAAGGGGGGTGATGAACTCGCCAATCGCTCCTATAGGGATCGCGCGGCCGATGATCTTGGCCATCGTGACGTCACGAGAAATTTATCTCGGGAACTTTAAATGGTTTCATCACAGGTAGCCCAAGCTCGAAATATGAGCATCGGCGAGCATCGGCATTGTTGCATAACATTCAAAATATAAGGATTTGTATGGGAAAAAAACCTATCGCCTCTGTAACCTACGAAAATTAAAGAATTTCAATAAAAAACAGCTTACCTTACTTAAAATGTGTGTTACATCTCTCCTGTGTGGTCCACGGGCCGATTTATGGCCGTTTTATGGGTTTTTATGTAAACGGTTTTCTCTCTATATAAAGGTAAACCTTTATATAGAGAGAAAACCGTTTACATAAAAACCCATAAAACGGCCATAAATCGGCCCGTGGACCACACAGGAGAGATGTAACACACATTTTAAGTAAGGTAAGCTGTTTTTTATTGAAATTCTTTAATTTTCGTAGGTTACAGAGGCGATAGGTTTTTTTCCCATACAAATCCTTATATTTTGAATGTTATGCAACAATGCCGATGCTCGCCGATGCTCATATTTCGAGCTTGGGCTACCTGTGGTTTCATCGAGCGAAATTGTTTCGTGGTTTCAAGTGGTAAAAGTCGAGACGTTGCGATGAAACGACTGAAGGTATGTGTTTATCTATTAATGCTATATAGTAAAATTGCAATTTATTCTAGGAAAGAGCATTTCCATCGTAAAAAATCAAGAACTTCCCGAGATCGACCAGATGGTACAACTCATACCGGGGCGTCTTTAGAGACGCATAACTAAAAAGCCCAGCAGAATTTAGTCTCGAGAAAAACAAATGACGTTAATATGGTATAGGTCTCTCAATTAGTGATAGAAGTGAGTCATCTAATAAGTTAGCAAAAATGATCAGTGGGATAAAAGTCGCAAACCTCAGGGATGTTTACAAAAATTGCGAAAGTGGCGTGGACAGGTCACGAAACATAGCGTCATGATGTTCATACTAGACTATTAATTACACAATTTATTAAAACTAAACAAATGTAAGAAGCAAGTGGTTTTTTTTTATAGAATATGGGCTATGATCTTCAAGGGTTTTGGAAGGATTTCGTGTTTGAGTCAAACGTATCAAAATGTTAATTGAACCTAATCGTCGCGCGATAACCAAGGATATTATTATAGCTTATTATATTGCAACTTTTCACTATAAATTATGATCATTTTGTCAAAACATTCATTGCTCATGATGGAGATAAGTTCACATTGCCTTTCTCTTTGCTTCTTCACCCCACAAACAAAGGAGAACATGGTTTTTATCCAGTAAATAGTCAAACAGAATCTATCACTAGGGTAAAGTGCTGTAAGCTAAAGTTTTTGATCAACATCAACATTTTTAGGGCTTTATGCAGAGAATCCAGGAGGAGGAGCCGTAGAAAGGATGGGTATGTAGCTGTGCCTTAATCGCTTTACAGAGTTAATAGGAAAAAAAACTAGAAAAAGCCAAGAAAACGGACACTAGTAAGCGTTTTAATGGTGTAATATTGAAAATGTGTTTCCTCGGGCGTCCGCATCTTAAAAAATGAGGGGAAAAAAATTTCTAAGGATATAAAAAATTGCAGGATTTTCATGCGATGAATATCATCACCCTTCTCACACTTTTACAACATAAAAAGAGACTTTTTTTATGTTACATTTTTTCGGTTTTCCTTTTTGTGTAGTTCAACTACACGAGTTCATTCATTAATGCTTTTTAACTTACTTGGACTCCATGCTATTGTCAGTTACATCAAGTGACACTGTCCAGTTCCAACAATTCGGGGCCTGCTCGTACAGTTTTATCACCCAGCTGATGTAGCTTTGTGGTAATTTCTTGGTAGGCGTAACTCAGTAAAGACAATCATTCCATGACTATAGGTGTTCCATTAAAATAGATTTAAAGCCTTTCTTTAAAATTTGCTGTTGTACTGCCTCTGCTAATATATTTCACATAGCCTTGCCATTGCTATGGTATGATTACAGTTAGGTTGACAGGTATTCATTTTGCTATTGGTTTAAGATTAGAAACTAGTCTTTGGATTATCTTGATAGGTTGCTTGAAGTTACAAAAATTTATAATTCAAGGGAGAAATATTTTTTTACCGTTGCTAGGGGGAGGGGGGTGGTGGTGTTTGTGGTTTTACTCACCTATATTAATGTGAAGTTTAGGGAGTAGGTGAGGAAAACCATTAAAATATATTATTTAAGAGATGCTTAACAAATAATTAGGGATTTTAAGTGATAATATTGCCTTTATTGATTTATTTTGTTTTGACTTTTGTATATATAATAATCTCTTTTTATCTGACTGATTTTATAATTAGGTGCTTCCTTGGTTGGGAATACTCTGTAGATGATGAGAAAAAACATGCAGTGTATGATGGAGGAGGTGCTGCTTACTGGATGTCTGTAAAGATCTAGTATAATAGATTCCACGAAGAGAGTAGTGCGGTGCGAGAAGTGGAGGATGTTAGATGGAGTGGATTCCATGGAGCAAGAAGAGACCATACAGGATACGAGAAATTAGAAGAACCAGTTTCCTTTTATTTTTTATATACTGAACAAATGTGTTTTCTTTCTTGCATAACAGGTCTGACTTAGACTTGTTTACATTTAAAAACTTTGCACATTGACTTTGATTAAAAGAAACGGTTTGTTATCAATAAAATTTTCTTACACTGGTGTTTTCCTTTTACTTCTTCTTTAACTTTTTTGTCTCTTCTAGAATTTAGTTAGCCAAGCAGTTTAGCTGCCCTGCCATTAGTTGCAGTTGGGCAGCTATCCGTTTGGCCTCTATTACTGTGTTTTTAATTTCTTTTGCCTTTTGTCTTAACCTTTCTTCTTTTCCTTCCAAGTCTTTCTCTTCTCTTTCAATTTCCTTTCTTCTCTCCTCAATCTCAGTGGCTCCAGTCAGCTCCTTACTTCTATTTCTTCTTCCAGGGATAGCTGTAAAAATGAGTAACCCACCTATAATAATCTGTCTATTATTGTTAACTTATCTTACCCCCATCTATACAATAATAAAATATGATGAGCTCATCCTTTAAAACATAAAGCATCCTATCTCAACAAACTGTTGAAAGCCTTGTTTCATCAGGTAGGGGGAGGGGAGGTGAGGTGAGGTAGGGTAAACGCAAATAAAAATAGCCATAGGGGAATGGGGCGGGTTTCAGAGAAAAGGCCTGTTTCCATACGTTTTGACGTCATTATGGTACCATTCGGCTGAGCCCTATGTGCCTTTTGTTATTTTAAGATGCCTTTTGCTTTCCCAGAAAACCATGAGATTGGGAGTCTTGCCCTATCAGCACTTGGCTAGTGTCACCAGGGGACTTCTGTAAATTATATAAATGAGTTACAGTACTTTCTCATTTCATTTTTGTTTGTATAAAGCTTGTTTTACTCATTTGATATCTTAAAATTTGAGGTACAATTTGTTCCACACACAAAAGAGATATTAATGCAAATGTATATCATCATATCTCTGGGAGTATTCCAAATGTTTCCGCCTTTTATTTGAATGGTACTTAGCTCCTCATACAGACCTGCCAACCCCTGATAAAGGAAAATCTGTAGACTCATGAAAAAAAATCGGGAGATTCTACAAAAACTAGTGAGATTCTATTTTTTCCCGATCAAAATTAAACGACCCCTTTTCCATTAGGGGAATCAACTGTTTATTTTAATATAACCTTGCTTTGGTGTGGTCGGTTATGTAACAAATTAGATGCCGCTTTTTCTTTGATGACTTTAAGAGGCCAGAAAATAGGTTATCACTGTGACGAAACATACAGCAGAGTCATTTCTTTGGGCTAAGACAACTTCATGGCTAAAATAGTCAAAGCTTATCCAGGCACAAGAATTTCCCCCCAAAATTTACGTTTTTATTCAACAAGGTAATATTTCAATTTAGAATATTTCCCAGAAAACCATGAGATTGGGAGTCTTGTCATGAGACCGTGAGAAAAGTTAAAAAATCGTGAGACTCACGGCAGAATACGCTCTTCTCACGTATGGTAATATGCCTGTCTAACCTCGTTTTTGAGTAAAAAATCCTTTGAAATGCTAATCAGAAGACGTTTTCGTATTTGAATTTCAAAAGAATTTTTACCCGTAAACGAGGTTAGACGGGCATATTACCATATGTGAGAAGAGCGTATCGTGAGAGTTGGCAGGTCTGTCTCATATGACATTTTCTATCGAAACCTGTATGTAGCAGGATGAAACTTTGTATCAAGTGTGCACTACAGCATTCTCTGAGGTGTCCGCTTAAATTATACAAGTTTCACTGTACATTTTTGACTCCATTCGCACTAACTATTGATGTGGAATGATGTGAAATTGCTTCATGCATAACAGATGGAGCTGTATGTAAATCTTATTAATTTTTTTTGCTATTTATGAAAACTTAATGTAAGCTTAAAGGTATTACAGAGAAATATCCTTTGCTTCAACAAGATGGTACAACCTTCAAGTGTTAAAAAAATATATATTCCTGGTGTAATTATTATAGATACATAGTGTTGAGGGAAGTCTTTGGTTTCCTTTTCCTTAAAACCGAAAAATAATTGACTTACATTGTGCCGGGGTAACCGAGTCGAGGTCATCTGTTTATATCAATATAAGCGCACTCGAATGAACTGATCATTTTTACTGCCAATTTCTCCCATTAAACATCAAGGGCAATGTTTTCCACTATTGCTGGCCTACCCTTCTGCCAAGTTTCGAATTTCCACACCAAAACGATTTTCTAAAACATGCGATGTTAATATGCGATCATGCAAATTTCTGCGACAGATATTCCACTTGAAAAAATTGGCTTAAACTGTTTACGGGGTAATTATCAACAGAATATAATACAATTAACTCTCCTTCTCGGAAAGAGCTGTTGCAACTATACTTTCCCTCTAACAGAAACTACTTTAAAGTTTACTTATCCCGAAAAGACAGCTTGAA
The DNA here is from genome assembly GCF_958299795.1 of Porites lutea. Taxonomy (NCBI): domain Eukaryota; kingdom Metazoa; phylum Cnidaria; class Anthozoa; order Scleractinia; family Poritidae; genus Porites; species Porites lutea. Next base: position 21,571,302 of record NC_133210.1, on the reverse strand, counting down.
TAGGTGATACTATTGGCATTATGGAGAGATAATAGCAAAGTAATGAATACAATTGCATCAGTTCTCCCTCTACCTTAGCGGCTACGCTGGCACACTCGAATGGACTGATCATTTTTTCTGCTAGTTTATCTCAATTAACTTTAGAGACAATAATTCCAATAGAAGTAAACCACCCTTATGCCAAGTTTCGATGTTCAACACCTCACCGATTTCGAGAAAATGCGATATTACTGTGCGAACATGCAAACTTTTGCGGCACATTATTGCACTCGAGGAAATTGACCGAAACTGTTTACAGCTCTCATACGCGTTATTTGTCGGATTAATACACAATTCACTCACCTTCTCGGAAAGAGATGTTGCAACTGCACTATCCTACCGTGACAAAAACCATTTTGGAGCGTCACTATCCAGGAAAACCAACTTTAAAAGTAGCATTTGGAAATGGCAACGGCGCCATTTTCGAAAACTCCTCGAAGTTGCGCGCTTCTCTCTTCGTGACGTCACGATGGCCAAGATCGTCGGGACAAACAAACTACCTAGTTCACCACCCCCCCTGTCGGAGACCCAGGGTCGGTCAGTCGGGCCGGGAGAAAAGGCGCGACGAAAGTTTTCAAGTACGGGCGAAAGAGCCCCTGGGTACCGACTCTTAACGAACCATTTCCAAAAATTCAAACGGATGCCGGCTCCTGATTGGGCACAAAAAAGCCTTTGTATTATTGAGCCCAATCAGCGAACAGCATCTCCTGAGTTCTTTTCATGTGTTCGTACACGACGGCTATTATCTCGCCATACTTGTCTGGTTTCGTTCACCAACGCTATGCGTGTATATTCGCAAGGGAAACTTTCACTATCTGCTTCCCTAAGCAGAAACGAAGGAACTATCGATGACTCGGAAAAACATTTCGGATGACTATTCCCATTTGCACCAAGAAAATTCTGCTTCTGACCGATCGCAAGGTATCGTAAATAACGTAAATAGAGGGCCTGATCGATAAAAAGCTTGAATTGAATACGTCTTGAAAGCTCAAGCTTTAAAATACCCTCACATGCGTTTCCATGTGTTAGTTTTTCGGGAAGACAGTATTTTCAAATGGACGAGGATGTTCTGTAACTGAAAGTTTCCTGATTGCGTGCATTTCTTTGGTGAACGAGCCAGACAAGTATGCACGCGCGCATGCATTCCCACAGGTAAAGTAAGAAGGCTTTCTAAATTACCCGCGTTAAGTAGGTTACGCTACGCACGTGTGATTTATGGAGAATCATGGCTGCCATTATTCCAACAAGGAAAGATATTAGAGAAGTTATATCTGAAGGTCTTAAATCTTTTCCAGACGTCGAGGAACTGAAGCCTGAGCAGGTTTTAATCGTTGAGAATGTTGTCCAGTAAAAAGGATGTGTTTGCAGCTTTGCCCACCGGATTCGGTAAAAGCCTGACTTTTCAGATCTTGCCTAGCGTTTGTAAAGCTTTATTTTACCGGGGATTTGACGTGCCTTCATTGCCAGTGGTAATTGTGGTTTCCCCTTTAAGCTCAATCGTGAAAGACCAGGTTACATACTTGAGGTCACACGGCTTTGAAGCTGCCTTCATTGGAGAAAGTGCTAAACAAGATAATGGTATTTTCGAGGGCAAGATTAAATGTCACTTTTTATATGGAAGTCCAGAGTCATTTGTTGGGGACACAAAGTTCCGGGAAATGTTTTCACAGCAGCATTACAGGCAGAATGTTGTGGCCGTTGTCTGTGACGAAGTTCACACTGTTGTACACTGGTAAGAAACTTTAAGCGTTATTTGTTTCATATTTATTCTTGAAATCTGTTTAATGCAATAATAATTATTGCATTAGATTGAGTGAAATATTGCTTTTTAGCTGTAAACTGATGTCAAAAATTTCTGTTATTACTAACTCACTGTAAAGAGGAAACATTCTCTCATGAGTGACATGACAGATGTACAGTATAGTTGTTAGTCTTCTCTAGTAGGAAAGGTACAGTTTCCTATATTTGCAGGAATTAATTGCATTGCATGTGCTTAATGTAAGCTCTCAGGTGGTCAAAACGTGACAGTATATACAATACATTGTATACTGGAAGCAAGTATCAGAAAGCTTGCCACAATGTTACCTCCATTGTAATATTGTCTCTGTGATGTTTTGCTACCCACTAACTCAAAACCATGGCCAGTTTCTTTTGAATCATGCTCCTTTAATATATCCTTTCTGAAGAAATATGGACAGTTATAGTTAAACCCCTATCAGGAATTGCTAAATACTATGTTGCAGTTGTATACTGTTTCCGCATTTCTTACACAAAACTATGTACATTTTCATGCTTAATAGTGTTCTTAGAATTGTTCAATATCTTATGATTATACAGTCATTCTAAAATATTTAAACAAGAGCATTATTATAATTTTTGCTGCTTGCATGGTAGATAAGTAAGATATATTATTTATGTAGAACATTGCTCTTTAGCTACAAATCACTTGTCTGGTCTCTCTAGGGGTGAGAAAAAGGATGGAAAGGAGCCATTCAGAAAGTGGTGTGGTCTTGTTGGTGAGATCAGGTCTTTTTTTCCAAAGCAAGTCCCGTTTTTAGCACTTACAGCCACTGCTTCACCCTTGACCAGAGATAAAATCATTAAAAGTTTGAGTTTAAAGAAATGTCTGGAAATATCAGTTAGTCCAAACAGAGAGAACATCAAGCTGTTTGTTTTGAAGGTTACCAGTGAATTTTATGTAAACTTTACATGGCTTGCCAGGGAGTTAAACGAAAAGAACATTGCATGTCAGCGGACAGTAATATATGTCCGAGACTATAAAACATGTGGTGAGCTCTACCAATTTTTCATGAGCAGTTTGCTTGACAGGGCGTACTACCCATATGGTGCTGAAAAGAAGTGTACAAACAGAATGGTGGCAATGTATCACAGTGGCACTTCACCTTCCATCCAGGATCACGTATTACAATCACTCAAGGATCCAACTGGTAAGGTGCGAATTGTGATTGTAGCAAATGCCCTTGGAATGGGGGTAGACATAAAGGGATTACACCATGTTATAAACTATGGTCCTCCTCCAGACCTAGAATCATATGTTCAAGAAATGGGAAGAGCTGGTAGAGATGGTGCATATTCAGAGGCAGCACTACTCTTTCATGGAAGACAACTTCGCAAGTGTAAACCAGAGATGCTGGAATACACAAAGTCAAAGTCCTGCAGAAGAAGGCAAATTCTTGATTTTTTTAAAGTTACAAGTCAAGGAAGAAGAATAGAGAAGAAACATTCATGCTGTGATGTCTGTGCTCAAGATTGTGCTTGTGGACAAGACTGTCCACAAAACGAGGGAACTATGGTCTCCAAAATGACTCTTCCAGCAGCTGATGATGTTCCAAGGGGCAGAAGTGTAAGTGAAAGTGATAGAAGAGCCCTAAAGGGTCTATTAGAGGAGTGTCAGGAAAGCATGCGTCAGGCAGTGTTACAATCAAGTCAGCATTGTTTTTATTCAAATATTGACCAAATCACTGGCTTTACTGACCGCATAATTGATGATGCAACCTCAAAGTGTGATTTTTTGTTTAGTGTTGATGATATTATAGAACAAATTCCAGTTCTGAGTGTACAGCATGCATTCAAAGTGTATGATTGTCTTTGTGAGGTGTTTACAGACCTACAACAAGAAAGTCTGGAGCAGTAGTTAATATATAATCTCACTTGTCAGGTTTTTCAGTATCAATGCCTTTCATCCACGTATGCTGTGTATTTTGATAATAACAGTATATTTTGCAAAGAATAATTACATTTCTAAGGCTATGATATTTCAATACCTACAGCTGGACTTGGCTTTGATATGGCCTCCTGTAAAAGATTTTGACAAGATGTGAAATGGGTTTTCCTGTGGGACATGAAGCTGTTCCGTTAATATAAAAATTCAGTTTTTTTGAAAAAATTCTTTGTACCATTTGTTCTTGTTTTGAATGAAAGACTGTGAAAGGTGGGTCCCTGTTATTGGCCAGAAGGGACAGAGACTTTATAAAAGTCAGTGACTGATTTGACTTGCAAGGTTTAAGTAATGCAAAATAGCTCTTACAGTCTTAAAAGATCACTTTCCTGCATCAATGCTAGAAACTAGCTTTTTCATTTGCCCCTACAAAGTCAATTAATAATTTTTTCCTTCTCACAGATTTTGAAGAAATTTGGGTGGGAGAGTTAATAGCCACTGTTAGTTTTCGAAAATTTAAAATGACTCACTTGCTCTGTCGGCCAACAAATTTTTTCTTCTTTTTAAGGTAACAGACGCCAAAATTAAGGGTGTTTGTAACTGGTTATAACACTATTAGGGAAACTTGTAATGACAACCAACTAACATAATTATCCTTTTCACTAATAGTATAGGGCATGCAACTGAGGCCATTGTTGTGGGGTCAAATGAAAAAGAGCTGTATCCATCTGTTAAAAGTTGAAGTCCTTAGTAATCTTTTAGGAAAAAACCTTATGTGGCCATACTGAACCAACTATTTGGAATAAATTTTTGACTTGACCTAAAAATTGTTAGAACGTGCATCTAAACTGAATTTACCCAGCTCTTCTTGTGCTTTGTTAGCCATGCATTTAAGTCTGCAAAGTCAAGAACAGATATGGGGTCTTTAGGGATGGATCCAACATTAGGGTGTGTTCTTCCAGGAACTTCACAAAATGCTTCAATTTCCTTTAAAATGTTGACAATGGTAGTGATGTCTGAATCTTCCCCTCTTTTGTGTTTTGTTGACTCTCTGCGGACGTTAGTTGTCTGATCAAAATTGTTCATGATGGACTTGACATCGTCACTAGCCCTGCTGTAGGTCTGAGCCACCTTGAACGTAAGGTTTGCACCTTGGCCATACATCAGCTGCTTCGTGTCTCTTACCCAATGCTCCATGGCTTGATCAATTGCAATGTTTCTCCCCACCCCACCTTTGAGATTTACAGTACGGTTCCAGCGGAGAGAATGGGCCTCTTTTGGTGTAAGTAGTGCATGAAGTTGTGCGTGGACCCTTACAGCTGCCAAAGCATATTTTGTCTTCCCACTCACTTTAAACAACAGCATCATAAATTTCCATAGGTATTCAACTCTTCCTCCATCACCCTCTTTAATTGCATCTTGAAAATCTTTGAAAAGAAGACCCGTTTTGACAATGTTATGCGAGTAATTGAAAATCCCATCTTCATTGTGTGGATCTGGGGGACTTCTTTCATTTTGCTCATGATTTGTTATGTTCAGGCCATGCACTGTAACTTCATGGTTGTTTCTCCCCTTCTCGTGTTGATATTCTCTGTTACAATCTGGGTACCTACACTTAAAAATATGGGGATGTTCTGATTGTTGTATATCAGTAAAGAGTACTGCTGCAGGTTGCGCTTCAAGAAGGACATACTTCTCCACGAGTTTCTCTAATGCATCAAACAACTGTGTCTGTGATGTGGCACCAGGTTCCAGTTGGTTTGAGTTAGGAGTACTGTTTGGGGATTCCATGCCAAAAAATACCATGGCTGCATATACTATATACCCATCTACAACGGAGTTGAAGAATGCTTCACATCCATGATATGATTTGTTTACTTTGTCACACACGTCTTTTCTGTTCAATCTTGTTTTTAGTTGATACAGGGTTCCCAAGTCTCCCACTGACTGGCTTTTGTAGAGATAATCAAACAGCATCTGCAAATTTACGTTTAAAGTAATACATACTTTATTTATAGGATTATCCAAAATAACATTAAAAATAAATTTCTTACTGATATAATAATCAATAATCCACCAGTGCAGATAGAGTTACTAATGTTTGTTAAGATAAGTGGACCATTAAAAAAGCAGTAATGGAAATCCAATAAGGACAAAGTTTTATGTTAAATGGAGCATATTCCTTTATTTATCACCTGTAGAGAATTCATCTCACAATGAAAATCTTCATGTTTTAGCACAAGGCCATGGAGTCTTTCATAAGGACTATCTGCATCAGCAACGGCATTAACAGCACTGACAGCCCGTTCAACAATTAAATGGTCGCCGCCCAGCGGTATCTTTTGAAGAATTCTGGACTTGTCAGCATTACTTGGAACATACTCCTCATTACAGTGCTGAAGAATTTCTAACATCTCGGGGATTTTATTCTCATTTTTTTCCAAGAGACCCAAGTGTACCTGATGATTTCAAAAAAGGGTTTAGCTAATAGTACAAGTAATAAATTTATCACCTATTACCTTCTTATCATCGGTGTTCAAAATAATAACATTCAGAACCCCACTGAAGATCACCTGCTGAAGTGGTCTCACAGCTAAAACATTATTATTATTATTATTATTATTATTATTATTATTATTATTATCATTATTTTTACCATTTCTATTTCTTATATTATAATTTCAGAACTTGTTTGATAGTTTAATTAAAAATCTGGTTTCTGTTCATCAAAAATAACATTTTTGAGAAGGTAAAATGCAATATTCTACAACACCCGATTCAACCAGCAGGCTACAGAGCAATGCTCCATTTTAGGGTACTTAAACCATGCATGTAAATTAAATGTTACCACTATGGCATTCAGTCATTTTATTAATCATTTTGATTGCCTTTCGGATGGGGTGGGGGCTCTATGGCTCTCCTTTCAATAACTTTTAACCCCCCTCAGACAACAAAAATTAAATGACCCCCTCCCAGCATTAAAGAATATTGTCTGGGAAGCAACATATAACACTGATTTAGTAGCAAAATTATTCTTCTTATGCCCTTGGCCCCACTCTTCTTCTAGATGTGGTACAAGAAACAGCTTTAGGCATGGTAATGTCTGTAAGCTCATTCTGCTTGATATGAAAAGGCTTTTTGATGGTATTTCAATGAAAATTCCTGATAAACTTTCATGACACCCTAATGACCATCTCCAAAGTCTAATGCCCCTTCCCCCCCCCCATAACAAGGGGAAGTTTTCTGTCCCCAAACCCCTGCCCCCCAAAGGATAAAAAAAATTCAGAAAACTGATACATCCAAAAAGTGGTCTGCTGGATTCCTTTTGCTTATACCTAACTTCTGTAATGAAGCAACATAAAAAAAAACAACAGAAAAATTGGAGCCAAATCTGTTTATAAAGGTGCACTGCCAGTTGTGGTTTTCAATAAAAAAGATGATAATAATCAGAATACCTGTATGCTATAACATTTACAACAATAACTAGCTGATCAGAAGGAACAGAACATTAGTTAAGTTGAAACCTACAATATGGGAGTGCTGACGCATTTCCTTGCTGTATTGATGAGCAAGGTGAGAAGGAACCATGTGAGAAAACTGACTGAAGAACTTGCAATGCTTGGTTAGGATACGAAGCACAAGCACAATAAAGTCTTTTTTGAGTTTTGCATGATCTTCTGGTGTGGGCAGGAAACTTGAATTGGGTAATTCCATAATGTGTCTGATAGGTGCATCATCATTCAAATCCAAGTTAGCAACCCTGTTGTCATAAGCCAACAAATTAAACCAGTGTACTGACTCAGTGTCCTTATCCTTTGAGTAGATGGAAGGTCTTTTGAGCCAGTCCAAATTGTCCCCATTCAAGCCATAGTCACACACGCCATTAGTGTACTGCAGAGGTGTAGCTTCTCCAGAATCATCATTGTTGTCTGAATCTGAATTTACCGAACTGACAAGGGAGTCATTTGACACTACTGACCTTGAATCAAAACCATCTGGGACATCTTCACAGTCTGGTAAAAAGTAAAGTAAAACAACTGTAAATGCTTGAATTAGCAAAAGTCTGTCAGAGTTGAGAGGAGGCACTCATTAAACAGCAGGTGCTTATTTGGTAAGGGTGGCTACTTGGGTTTTATGTCTCAGCCTAACAAAATAACAAACTGTCAACTCATTCCCAGTAAATAGATCCACTGTAGCAGAATGTACCTGTATCTATAAGAAGAAACACAAATCTGTGTGACCGCTCTCAAATTTCTGTTCCCTTTTAAGACCTATAGTTCTGGTGTTGAAAATATTTTATTCTACTTCTATCACAGATATTCAGATTCGGTAATTGTTTTCTTTTTTGAGGGTAGGTTGGGGGAGTGCTTATTTCAATGGGGTCTCTAATTTTAATAATATTAGACTCAAGGGGTGTTTATTTGAATTGCTAATTTGGGTATTTTACAGATGGTTTTGGTGACCAACATGTATTCTGAAAAAATTTATGCCTATGCTTTTAATCTACAGTAATAATATCCTTATTGCTGTCATTTTTTTTTTATTAAATGGCAGATTATTTCAGTTGTCAGTGATTTGTCAGTATAATAGTTATTGCATTAAGAACACCTACAGGCTATTTCTACTACGTATAAATGTATCTTAAAAATTGCAAATCATTATCATACCAACATTTGGATCTTCAGATGGTGTATCCACTGCAGTACTTTCTTCTCCTCTCTCTTCAACAACAGTAAGCTGCAAAATAATGTTGGACCAACATGAGCATACATTTTAATAAATTCAAGACAACAAAGAATAAAAATGCATTTCTGTAACTGTTTTCTCTTAGGAAATTACTGTTACTATTACTGTTTCAAATTCAATGAACATTTCAGCTAACTACATGTACCTCTTCTGGGGGATCTTTGTTTTTGTTTTCAACATTGGCTCTCCACGCCTTCACTTTCTTGCTGTAGCCAAGTGATACTTCTGCAATCTTTCTGTTTGTTACAGCTTTGCAAACAGTCACTCCAAGCTTTTGTAGTCTTGAAAATCCCTGATGGTTATTATTAAAACAAGTCATCAAAGACATAAAACAAGAGGTGTAATTGTCATACACAGTATACTATTATTAGAGCGGTTTTCATTTGAGTGTCGAAAAGTAATTGGTTTTGCACTTTCTACACGATGCGATTGGCTTAAAAGATTCGCGCCACCTTTTCATCCAATCAGAAGTAAAACCAAAGCCAATTGTGACGCGCTCGCATGCATTTTCCCGCGCTTTGCGTCAGCCACATGTAATTACTTCGAGTTTTGATTGGTTCAATGTATTGTCTGTGTCCTATGTGATTGGCCAGAGTAATTACTTTGGTTTTGGTTTTACGACACTCAAACGAAAACCACTCTACTGGCAAGTGGTATCAGGTCACAGAACTAGGGGAGGGGCCATGCTCCCTCTTTATTTTTGACCAAAACTAAGGTACCATGAACTTCATTTTGGTCACAGAGTAGGACCAGCCACCTTAGCTCCATGTCTGGAACTACTGAAACAATAACTCACCTTTCTTCGTGTTCGCCCAAGAAACAGTGAAAGGCCAACAAGATGTTGCACAGCAGATAACCTTGAATTGCGTCCCTTGAGCAGTACTGCACCAGCACAACCAATTATGGGCTTCAACAACTGTTTCTTCCTCTGGTTCCTAGAAATTGTGGGGGGCATTGCTATAGACTTAAGGGCTTTGTAAAAGGTAGGGGCTTCCTTCATCCATTCTTTGAGAACTGCATTCCACTGAAAGTGTTTGAGGTCTCTAACAGCAGTCTTCTTTAGCAAGGATTTCTTCTCCAGTTTATGACACTCCTTGTTGATTTGGAGGCAGATACGATGAATCAAAGAATTTCTCAAACTTTTGGATTTAAAAGCAGCTGCGCTGATTGCTGAAGCAGGTCGTTTTAAGCAAAGGGCTATCCCCAGACCACTTTGATCTTTGGGTAATTCCCTTGACACAGTTTTGGATTTGAAGTGCACAATCACCTTGATCAGAACATAAGAATCATTGTATATTAAAGAACAAAATTACAACTGAATCAACATCATTACAAAGAAAACAACATCATTATTCATTGCATTCATAAATAAAGGCATACTGCTTAGATTGATACTATTACTTGTTGCCAATGATAATGAAATTTAGCAGTTTTTCAATGTTATTATAAGTTAAGGTATAACTTGTGAGACATTTGGACAAAAGGGGTCCTGATTTAGAACTAGTTGCCACTCCACTAAACTAGGGTATTACAGCAAAACACATGCTTATACCCTGTGGTTACAAGAAGACTAATCTGGACAGATGACTAAGTGCTTACATGTTTAGTTGCCACATGTGCAGGTCTAGAATTTCCGCAAGTGGTTTATTACACTGCAGCCTTCATTTTATTTGGGGACCAAGACCAGTATTTTTCAATTCATTCCCCAAATATGACATGACGTGAGTATTGTTTGAATATGATAAGATCAGTTCACGTAACTTAGCTGATCTTGTAGTCAAGTTGTCCTGATAATTACTGGAGCAATAATATTATATTGGCTGCTTACCTTAACAAATGTACCTTTTTTTGCACTTGGCTGGCAATGACAGCTTGATTTTGCAGTCTGCGTAGCAACATTATGTACTTCTCTGACTTGACGTATGGTTGATGGCGGTTCACTGACACATGCATGAGCCACTGCTGCAGATGTTGTGAGTAACTTTGGTAGAATATATGGAAATTCTTTTGCTGGATGTGTATTTGCTGTTACCCACATTTGTTCAGGGCAGTTGGCTTTAAAAACAAGTCTGTGACCTTTCTTCTTACGTTCTATTCGGGTCACTGTTTGCTCGTCACCACAACTTGATGACAAAGGAGACTGGTCATGTTTTCTTTTTAACAATGACAAGTATTGAATTGACTGTTCTTCTGCTTTTCTTGACTGTTGCCATGCCTTTTCAATTTGGTATTTGCAGCTGGCACAAACTGCACGAGGCACAGAGTCATTTTCACTTAAATTTTCATTGAACACAGCCTGGTAAATCTTTCCAAATTCGCCAGTAATATTCCTCTTTCTTTTTTTATCCAAAAACTCACAACCACACTTAAGACAGAAATTTCCAGAGGTGTTCATCATCGGTTAAAAGCTAACTACTAACATGATTCTCCATAAATCACACGTGCGCAGCGTAACCTACTTAACGCGGGTAATTTAGAAAGCCTTCTTACTTTACCTGTGGGAATGCATGCGCGCGTGCATACTTGTCTGGCTCGTTCACCAAAGAAATGCACGCAATCAGGAAACTTTCAGTTACAGAACATCCTCGTCCATTTGAAAATACTGTCTTCCCGAAAAACTAACACATGGAAACGCATGTGAGGGTATTTTAAAGCTTGAGCTTTCAAGACGTATTCAATTCAAGCTTTTTATCGATCAGGCCCTCTATTTACGTTATTTACGATACCTTGCGATCGGTCAGAAGCAGAATTTTCTTGGTGCAAATGGGAATAGTCATCCGAAATGTTTTTCCGAGTCATCAATAGTTCCTTCGTTTCTGCTTAGGGAAGCAGATAGTGAAAGTTTCCCTTGCGAATATACACGCATAGCGTTGGTGAACGAACCAGACAAGTATGGCGAGATAATAGAGCGATTTTCACTTGACTGTCGAAAGTAATTGGTTTTGGTTTTGGTTTTGGTTTTACTACGTCCTTTGGTTGGCTAGTGTATTTACTTTGGTTTTGGTTTTACGACAGTCAAGTGAAAACCGCTCTAGCCGTCGTGTACGAACACATGAAAAGAACTCAGGAGATGCTGTTCGCTGATTGGGCTCAATAATACAAAGGTTTTTTTGTGCCCAATCAGGAGCCGGCATCCGTTTGAATTTTTGTAGCCTGCGTAGCAGGTGTCGAAAGGGGTAAGGGGTAGGGGATAGGGAGGAAGGGAAAAAGGGCAGGTAGCCTGGTAGGTAGCCTGCGTAGCAGGTGTCGAAAGGGGTAAGGGGTAGGGGATAGGGAGGAAGGGAAAAAGGGCAGGGGATTGGGGAGAGGGGGAGGGCTCCCTTCCCTTTTCCCTTTCTCCCTCCCCCCTCCCCCTCCCCTTTTTGCGCCTGTCACGCAGGCTAGAATTTTTGGAAATGGTTCGTTAAGAGTCGGTACCCAGGGGCTCTTTCGCCCGTACTTGAAAACTTTCGTCGCGCCTTTTCTCCCGGCCCGACTGACCGCCCCTGGGTCTCCGAGGATGGGCAAGTACATAACGATTACGAAGAGAGGCTAACCTAAAGTATTAAATAACTTAATAAGACGGGAGACCTCGACATAATCATCTTCTGACCGCAAGAAATTTAGTAATAATTCCTTTATTTTTTTACGAAAGGACGAACGTTTAAGTATTTTAATCGAATAAGGAATAGAGTTCCAAATTTGGGCACCGATTCTCGTGAAAAAGGCATACATTTTATCGGTTCTAGAGAACTTAACATAAAACGAGTCGCTAGAGACAGATCTTGTTCTGTAGTTATGAATCTGACTTGTTTTAACGAACTGATTGAGTATACTAACTGGTGCTGTCTGCCTGTTGATATCATACAATAAATAGCTACAATCTCTGAAAAATAGGCTAGGCAGGGGAAGGCAATTTGATTTGAGAAAGAAGGGTACGGCGTGTTCCTTAGACTTACTGAAGTAGATGAGATGTAAGGCGCGTTTTTGTAGAGTTACGATCTTTTTTTGAAATGTCAAGGCACAGTTTCCCCACAAAAACTGAAAGTAGAACACGACGCGGGACATAATGTCGAATCTTAGCTATAATTCCTATCGACTTGCTGATTTTGTGACAGATAGATTCGATGTGGTATTTCCATGAAAGATTTGAGTCAATCATTAAGCCAAGATATTTTACATAATCTTTCATTTCAAGGTTTGAGTAGGTGTTAGTCACGGAGTCAAGAATTCTAATCCTAGGTATGAAGGGCATATTCTTTTGCCGGGGACGAAAGATTACAAAACTTGATTTTTTTATGTTCAAAGACAGTTTGTTGGCCTTTAGCCATTCGTTGACATTGCCAAGCTCGAGATTAACAAGTATTTCGAGTTCCTTTAGGTTGTTATTTGCAAGTATTATACTAGTATCGTCAGCAAATAGATAAAAGGCAAATAACGAAGAGGACTTGTGAATATCATTGATGTACAGTAGGAATAAGAGTGGTCCGAGGATTGAGCCTTGTGGCACGCCGCACAACGTCGTCTCAGCCTCAGACACAACATTATTATTAACTTCCGTAGTTTGCTTCCGATCAGTCAGGTATGATCTGAACCAGGAGTTGATTACACCTCTAATACCATAATTTTCAAGTTAAGCTAACAAAATCTCATGGTTAACAGTATCAAAAGCCTTCTTGAGGTCGATGGGAACACCGCACGAAAATTTACCGTTGTCCATATTTTGGAGAATTGTGTTAACAATATCAAGTATAGCATGCTGAGTACTGTGCTTACTGCGAAAACCGTATTGCTGGTCATAGAAAATGTTGCAGTCTTTGACAAACTTGGTAACTCTGGAGTACATAAGTTTTTCAAAAATCCTGTTATTAATCGAGAGCAGAGAAATAGGTCGGTAGTTTTCGGGCAGAGTGTCATCTTCGTCCTTAAATATCGGGATAATCTTAGCACACTTTAGTTTAGATGGAAAAATCCCTGAGCAAATAGACTGATTAAAAATCGTGGCTATATTTCTTTGAATTTTACAATTTGTACGTCTTGGACTTGGCGCGGTTTGAAGACCATGTTTACATTGAAGTTTCGCTTGGTTCCATGTTAATATAACCCCCCCCCCCCCCCCCCCGGCCCCTCACACCCTGACCCTGTTTAAGACCAATATCGCTGATTTTCTACCTTAGGGCAAATGCTTGGTTTCCATGAGTAGAGTAATATGAAACTCTGAGGTCAAACCAGGGGAGGGACAGCAGTAGACAAATTTTTATTGATTTGCAGACAGCTGTCAATTGATCACAACATGGATGTCCGATACCGAGTTTTACACAGATAGCATTAAAGTGTGCCATTTCGCGTCTGTAACATGAAGGGGTGGAGGTAAGTACGGACGATTTTCTCAGAGCGAAAATTTATTGGAAGCATAGATTACCATATTTTCTTACCCATGGTGCTCCGCTGCGCCCTTCGCGCAGACTGAAGACTGAAGGAACCCAAATTCAATTTTTAAGCGACGTTCTCGTTGCCGTCCGCGTTCTTGGATCTTAAAGTCCCTTATGTTCCCCGTCCTTACACGTCAGCTTCAAACTGTCAAACATTCCTTTCCTATTGTTATGCGGTTTAGTCTGCTTGGACCAATGAGCGCCTCGTTTAGGTTAAACGCGAATCATAAGCTCATGATACAGCAGAACCTCGATTTAACGAAGTGCCAAGGGACTAGGGAAATTTGTTCTATATCGAGGGTTCGTTATATCGAACACCTCGATTTTAAGAATCTTCGAAAAAACAACCAAAATGTTCGTTATATCGAGGTAAAGTTGATAATTAATTTTTAAAATCCAGCATTTCCGGATTAGTATACACACACTCAGTGATCTTGGTGATTCGAAGGAATCTGATTGGTTTGCTATCTCGAACTATGACGTTTTTGTTGGGGTATCTGGAATTTTATGCGTCATTAACGGCTCCTTCTGTTGTCTGGCTAGAACGTCACTGCAAACTTCACAGTTTTGAACTTGTTCCTTGATTTGGCCTGACATACTTGGCCAAAATAACACATCACGTGCTCGACGTACGCAGGCATCAGGTCCTAAGTGACTAGAATGGACTCTGGCAATCATCTGAGGTCTCATGGAAATGGGAACAATGACCTTCATTCCTTTGTACAATACTCCGTCTTGCACTGTTAACTCTTCTTTGTAATTCCCATATTCTCGAATGCAAGGTGGAACATCTTCTTTGGAGACTGGCCATCCGGTAGTAACAGTGTTCATTAGAGTCTGCAAAGTGGGGTCTGCAAGAGTGCATTGCTTAATCTGCTGATGGGTACCCTCAGATAAGCGCATGTAATCAACTTGATTGATGCTGGCAATTTCTTCAAACAGCTGCTGTTCTTGCTTCAGTTGGAAGATTTGGTACTCTGGTGTCCTCTTACACTGGGTGCGGTCAATTTGGAGGTAAGCTCTGCTAAGCATGTCCGCTATGTACATTTGGGAACCAGGAAGATACGTCACATTTAGATTGTACCTTTGCAGACGCAGGAGCATTCTCTGTAGCCTTTTAGGCGCTGAATGAATAGACTTCTGGAAAATGGGCACCAATGGCTTATGGTCTGTTTCTACAGTTGTAAGTTCTCTTCCGTGTAGGTACTGATTAAAACGACTGCAAGCAAAAACAATCGCCAAGCATTCCTTCTCTATTTGAGCATACTGGCGTTCAACAGTGCTCAACGACCGTGATGCAAATGCAACCGGTTGTCCTTCTTGAAGCAGGGTTGTTCCCAAACCAGACTTTGAGGCATCACATTGGATAGTGGTTTCACTAGCCACATCATAATACTTCAACAGGGGTGCAGAGCTGATCATGCTTTTGATTGCTTGGAAAGCTTCCTCCTGTGAACTGTCCCAAGTGAACATGACATTCTTTTCAGTTAACTTGCGTAGTGGTTCAGACACTTTTGAGAGCTGTGGCATGAACCTGGACAAATAATTAACACATCCCAGGAGACGTTGGACTGCTCTCTTATCATCTGGTGGAGGCATGCTTGCAATTGCTTCGACTTTCATGGGATCAGGCTTTAGTCCTTCTGACGTGAACAACTGTCCCATGTAAGTTACTTGGTCTAACTTCAACCTCAACTTGTTCTTGTTAAATTTCAGATTAACACTGCGTGCACGCTTTAGCAAGTTCACTAAATTGCGATCGTGATCTGCTAAAGCTTCTTCCATAGATTCTCCACTGCCATAACATAAGATGTCATCTGCAATTACTTCTACTCCATTGAGGCCTGCGAGCGCTTCATTCTGGCGCCGTTGATATTCTTCTGGGGCGCTGCTGATTCCTTGTGGCATGCGAAGGTAGCGATATCTCCCAAAAGGGGTCCAGAATGTTGTAAGGAGTGAACTTTCATTGTCAAGCTTAACTTGATGGAATCCATCTTTGGCATCTAATACTGTAAATACTTTTGCTTTTGACAGCTTTGGTAGCACCTCGTCCACTGTCGGCATCTGATACTTTGGCCTCTTTATGGCTCTATTCAAATCACGCAGATCAATGCACACCCTCAGTTTCCCTGGCTTCTGCACAGCTACAAGACTACTGATCCATTCTGTTGGCTGAGTTTCCTTGACAATGATGCCTTGCTTTTCCATTTCATCAATCTTTTCTTTCAACTTTGATTTGAGTGGTACTGGTACACGTCGAGGAGCATGCTGCACTGGCTTAATGGCTGGATCTACCTCAATGTGATATTCTCTGGGCAGGCAACCAAGTCCTGTGAACACATCTTCATAATCCTTCAAAAGTTCCTCCATAGTGAGGGGTTCATATTGCTTGCTATTTAATGAGTGAGCAGACACTTCTGTTCCTAGGGATATCCAACCTTGGTCAACGCATGTTCTACCATCTATGATTGGCCAAGGTGCATTCTCCAAGATGTCAAATTTTATCTTGCATTTAGGGCCACTGTTTTGGCTGACTGAAAATGTGTACGAACCAAGTGGATTGACAACACTACCGTCATAAAGCCTTATCTTGCCTCCAGGTGGATCCAACTGAACTTCGCCAAGTTGCAAAATATTCAACAAATCTGCATAGGACATTGCACTGCAAGTTGCTCCAGTATCCAGCTGAGTTGTAACCGTAGGGCTGTACTCTGTGTGAAAGGTGAAGGGTACCATAAAGGAGGATCTGGTTTCATTGCTACTGACAACTCCAACGCGCTCCACAATAAAAATAGAATCATCTGATTCATCACTATCCTCTGCAAATCTCTGATGCGCTCCACTTGTTTGATGAACTTTCTTGTCTGGTTTACTTGGGGACTGTCTCTTTACATGACACTTCACGGCAAAGTGGCCTTGTTTACCACATTTGTAACAGGTTTTACCAGACGCAGGACATTTGGCTCTATCATATGGATGTTCGGTGCCACAAAACTTGCATAGACCAGATGGTTTTTCTTTTCCAGACTTGTTACGACCTCTCAAGTTTCCATTCCTACTACCACGATTTCCTTTCCTTTTCTCATTTGCTGAATGATACTTTTCTGCTGCATGAACAGTGTTTGGCGAATCAACAGGGTCTTTAAACTGCTCTTTGGGAATCCTAGATAACTGGCTGGCTCGAAGAGCTTCAATACACCTGGCTAACCCCGGCACAGGGCGTTCTCGAAGTAGGCGGTCACGGGTGGAAGAGTCTCGAGTGCCAATGACCAATCTGTCACGAATTAAGCTCTCACAAAGATTGTCAAATTCACATGACTCAGCAAGCTGGCGTAATCTCACTACATACTGATCAATGCTTTCATTTTCAGCTTGATTGGCAAAACCAAATTTTACTCTTTCAAACAACAAATGTTTTTGAGGCATAAAATGGTCGCTTAAGGCAGAAAGAATCTTCTCTGGATCTTTCTTGTCAGATGCAGTTAGAGTAGTAAGGCTATTCATTACTTTCACACAGTCCATTCCCATAACACTGCATAAAGCTCCAGCCTGTACTTCTTTAGGTTTCTTGTTAAGTTCAGTGGCAGTGACATAATAACACCAAGCTTCTTTAAACATTTTCCAATTTGTTGATACATCATCCTTTACGTTCATGGGCGCTGGCGGTGGTATTTGATAAAATGGCATGTTGGAGAAAACGAACACTCACAGTTCTGGTGCTTTCTAGTTTCTTTCAGCTAATCAATATGGTGACGTCTCACCACGTGCACGACTCGCGAACAAGAAAATAATACCACAACAGCAACGACGGCTTCTCTGAAACGTTCCCCTTCTTCTTCTACTGCTTTAGAATTCTTGTAACTACGATTTTAACTTCTGACACCATGTTATTCGGCTATTAACTGAGGAATTGACTGAGACAACTTGAATGAAACGAAGCCATGCTTTCTACTTTTAATCACACAAGGACTCCTGGGAAGACTCCAAAAACTACTTCATGTAACAATGCGGGCAAGACTTTGTGGACAAGACTTTGTGACTGCTAAGATTTTCTCTTTTAATCAGTGCCATACAAAGAGTTTTGCATTTCTCCTTGGGAAAGTTATTTCATAAAAGCAATAGAAAACTTTTTTCCAGTGTTTGCATAGCCTGATATAAACACTCGAGGTGTTGGGAGAATTCTCGACAGTTATGCAAACCCTTGACTTCGTCTCGGGTTTGCATAACTGTTTTGAATTCTCCCAACCCCTCTCATGTTTATATCAGGCTATGCAAACATGGAAAAGGCTTTCTATGCTCAAATAAAACAACTGAAGTTTCTACCCCAACTGAAGGATTCTAAGCTTCTCATAATACTTGAACCTAGTTTAGTGGCCATTATGGCTCCAACAAGTTTTTCTTTAGCCTAGGGGTAGTAGTAACCAGATGGTCCTAGGTTCGAATCCTATTGGGCGAAATCGTATGTTTTCTTCCGAGCTGCCTGTGTCACTGACTGAAAAACAGCTTTCTCATGTAAACTTATAATCATAAATACATAAATGTATTCCCCACCAGACTTCACCATCACGATTCTACATACATTTGCATTATGATAGAGATTTCTCCAATCACTAGAAGTATCACTATTCACCTATATTAAAACAACTGAAGTTTATATCCCAACGCTTCAGCTGAAGGACTGAAGGATTCTAAGCTTCTCATAATACACGGTATTAAAACTCACTAAGTACACCAGATTTCTATTAAGTTCTTCGTATTGTAAGAAATAGACTGAAATACCAACCGTTCGTCCCAGTGATTCCTGCTAACAGGAGACTGAAAGAAAAGAAACGCATCCTTTAGCGTAAAACCAACTCCTTCCCTAAATTCGACTCACTTTTTTCCTCTGATACACACAACAGGGGTACCCAACGAGACAGAGGCACCCGACGAAAATCCTAGGAGAGGAAGGAAAGCAAGAAATTTTACAAAAAATGTTCCGAAAATTCTAGATCTCAAATCGTCTTCCGAACAGATATTTTCCGAAAATTGACGTTGGGTGCCCCTGACGAGAACATAGTTTAAAACGACTTTACAAACTAATCATTGCTAAACGTATATTAATTAATATTTAAACGGTAGATATAGGCATATTTTTATCTCCTAAAATTTTCATCTGTTCGGATTTCCTAGCTGAGAGTCTAGTGATCCGAAAATTTTAGGGATCAAAACTTACCTTTTCGAAAATTTCAGCCAGAAAAAAGGCTCCCGAAAATTGTAGGTGACCTTTTTAGGGTAAAAAACCGTTGAAAATAGGCAATTATACCATTTTTTAGATATTCGAGAATCCTAGGAGATGTAGGCAAGCAAGAAATTTCACAACAAATGTTCCGAAACTCCTAGATCGCAAATCGTCTTACGAACCGACGACCGAACCGATACAGCCTCCTCCTCAGGCGCTTCGTTTTTCGCATGGCAGAGGCGAGCGCGAAACGCAAAGAGAGACGTCTGGGTACGAGGCAGGAACCGATATGTTCCGAAAATTGACGTTTTGTGCCCCCGACAAAACGAACGATCTGGGCCCAGTTGCTCGAAGCATGGTTGGCGTTAACCAGCGTTTAATACCTTGACAACGTATTAGTTTTGATACTGCTTAACCAATGGTTAAAGCTAACCATGCTTTGAGCAACTCAGCCCTGGCCGAAAAGGATGTTTATTAGCATAGAAAGCCTCTGGCCGCGATTACCTTGTCTAGCGGTAAAAAGATTGGGAGTAAGTACCTTATGTATGGGAACATATATTGTACCGGATCAAATCTTCAGGCTTCAGACTTTTCACTCGAGCAAAGAAGGAACTTATCGACCCATATCTCTTACGTGCCTCTGCTGTAAGGTGATGGAGCATGCATAGCAACCTGAATAAACATCTGTCTGACAATAATATCTTGTCTCATCTACAACTTACATGGCTTCGGTGCTAATTTGTCCTGTGAAACCCACAGCTAGTTCTGACGTTTCATGATTGGGCCAACACCTTGAATCAGCATGGCCAAGTTGATGCAATTCCGCTGGATTTCTTGAAGGCTTTCGACAAAGTCTCCCATACTAAATTACTACACAAGTTAGCCCACTGCCGCATTAATGGAAAGACGTTTGCTTGGATTGCTGCTTTTCTCCGTAATCGTACCCAATTTGTGGTCGTAAACGGCACTCATTCAACCACTACTCCTGTTACCTCTGGTGTTTCACAGGGCTCCGTTTTGGGTCTGACTCTCTTCCTATTGTTCGTAAATGATGTCACCCAAGTAGCAAATTCACAATTACGTCTTTTCGCTGATGACACTGCTTTACACTGGACCATTAATTCCCTACATGACCATCAAGTGCTCTAGGAAGATCTACTTAACCTAACTAAGGGGCTTCTGATTAGCAGATGGACTTTAACGTAACTAAGTACCATCTAATTGTATTACAAAGAAACGGAGACCCTCCAAAGTCACGTATACTGCAAATTCTGAGGCATCAACAAAAGTCCATGAACGCGACTATCTGGGAGTTACATGTACCGAAACCCTTCACTGGGATGCTCACTGCTCTAAGGTAGCTGCAAAGTCAAATAAGTCCCTTGGTCTTCGTAGAAGATCACTGAAACCATGGAACGAAGAGGTTACAGAGAGAGCTTATATGTATATGATACTCGTTAGGCCTACGCTTGAATATTCATCCTCTTCGTGGAATCCTTACACTGACACTGAAATAAAGCGCCTTGAGCAAATTCAGAAGAATGCGGCTCGCTTTGTATGCAACGACTATAACATTGCAACAAGTACTTCTAGCCTTGTTAAGTCCTTAGGCTGGGATACTCCAGATACTCTCAAACACACGCGTTTGTTCTACCAATCAGTGCTTTTTTTATAAATTTCATAATAATTTAGTAAACTGTCAAACTCTTAGTCCAGTTAAATCCACCGAAAAAATTAGGTTCACTAGATCTCACCAACTTACCTATTGCCAATTACAGGCAAATGTCTTAGTTTTCAGTTAGTCATTTTTCCCAAGGGTTATTAGAGTCTGGAGGAGTTACGTCATCTTCTACATTGGGCTCTGTGTTTTGCCTGCCAGATGCCTTCACATCTGCACAGGCTGTAATCGCTGACCGGTACTCTCGCAGTATTAGAGGAATCTCTATCTTTTCCGGGAGGATTTATTCCAAGTTCTAAGTTTAGTTTTAAGTTCACAAATAACTCCTCAGTGCCGTGTGGTTCCGGCTGAAAACGGGGTGTCTGGGATTGGTTTTGCGAATTGTTGTTTGTTGTGGTACAATATATATCCCCGTACATGAAGTACCTACCAAAGAGAGTTGGGTGTTGTCGTGAACTAGTCGTGAACGGACATCTTGATTGTGTTTTCCACGTACTGTGTACACGAAGTTATGTTTGCCGTGTTCCTAACACTGCTTTTAGCGGACATTACTTGCACATCTGGTAAGTATTTCATAGGTTTTCTTACCTCAGCATCGCTGGAGTAACCCAAGCTCACGCGGCTTGTTAGGCGTTTTCGTAATTTATCACTATTAACGATAAACTTACGGGATTTAGTGTTTTTATGCTTTAATATTCTTAACATTCTTAGCTGCATGACTTACGATTTATTATTTTCATAATTATTTCAACTTTTTTATCTATAATGTACATAAATTGGGAGGGGTAGTTAAAGGGACTGTGTCACGATACTGCGCTTGCCTGTTGTAAGTTCTGACAGTAGAGACCTTTAGCATCTGGTTAGTTGGTACTTCATGGGAAAGTGCAAACTGCAGTTTGCCGTTACGCGTTTGAAGTCGTTGCCGGGATTTCAAATTTTAGCTAGGCGTTCAGTTCAGTTAAGTTCATTTTTATTTATGTATTGGTCAAATTGAAGCTTCACATGCCCCCCCCCCCCGGGCAACCCCCCGGGCATTTGACTTTTTTGAAAATTATTGTTCGAATTCCCCCCTACCCGGGCCAAAATGCCGTTCAAATGCCCCACACTGGGGTCCATTCAGGTGATCAAATGCCCCCACCCCGGGGACATTTCACAGGCACAAAAATGACAGAAGGACGGCGGAAACGCCTTCAGTTGTCGAACAAAATCTTTATAAATATAACAAAAACTGAGAAACACTGCTAGCATATTTACTACGAACAAAAGTCTCGTGCAAAGCGGCGGAAATCGCTGCTACAAGGTCACTGAATGCTCAGCTTTTCTTTCTCATGCAACATACAGAGCGTTCTATAAAAAAGATCCCACCTATTGAGATTACTACATCATGACCATTTCACTGACATGCATCATCGCTCACCTTATTAATTAACATACTTGCAGTAGGTCAAAGTAGTTGACCTGAGCTTTTTATTTTATTTTATTTTATTTTATGTTGTTGTATTGAGTCGCCGCTATAGGTATTGTATTTCATTGTAAACACAACAGTAAAATACATTCATACATTCAAAGCCTGAATCCAATGTTAAAAATTTTAAATTTAAATACTTCAAATATGCCACAAAGCTTTAAGCCCTTTCCTCGTAACCAATTGGCCACAAAGGCACAATCTTTTCCACGAAAATCCTCTAACACCGCGTCCCCCATAGCTCGCCACGCTAAAGATTTTACATGAAATCGAGGGTGCAGTTCAAATTCCCCACCCCTAAAGCATGGGGATCAAATTCCCCACCCCCTGGAAGACTCTGATAATCAAATTCCCTCCCCCCCGGGATGGCGAAGGTGTCAAATGCATGTTGACAGGGGGTTCATTAAGGTTTTGAACAGGAGGGCAACTGAGTTTGACACCCGGGCAAAGAATTGGCAAGGCCTTGCCCCCTAGGGGGGTCCGGGGGCATGCTCCCCCCAACCCTCAAAGTTAAAATTTTTGTTTAGTGGCCATTTGGCAATCAGCTCTTTGGGTTTAGTCGCCAGGGGAAATTTTTAGGCGCCAAATTATATTAATAAATTAATATATCAAAATTGTCCTTAACAAAAGCATTTAGCAAGTTTAACTTAAAATGTAGCACTGTCTATAAATTACTCGTTTATTGTTCAAGGCATTAGTTACTGATAGTCTGAGAATAAGGTTTGCAGGTTCATCTCCTTGAATCAATACTGAAACGGAATTGTAAAGACAATTACCATTTCCAGTTGTCTTTAGGGCCTTCAATCCTTCTGTATAATCCCCAGTTGGTATATGAGAGCAGAACTTAACTCATCCTCTGTTAATGTGTTCAAAATTTCCCAGTCGCAACTTGATAGGCGACCTATTTTTTTTTTCTGATATTTGTTTCGCTTATCTTTTGCGACTTTTGTTGATGATGAACTTGTTTCCCCAACTAACAAATATTTTTGGAGATTTAAAATGGCGTTTTTAATATCGCTAGACATTGCGAAAGCCTGACAAAGGCAGGAGAGTAAAGGAAGATCGACAAGTTTTCTAAATCAAATCATTGCTTTATTGAGATAACGTCGCGCACGTGAAAATATTTCGCAACGAGTTGTACTGGGAAAAAATGTTTTTCCCAATCAATTGAAAGGAACCTAAACAAAAATGCCGCTTACAAAATAATAAATTTTCTTTTTCCTTTATCATCGCTACAGGTGTTAAAAAAAAAATTTTTTTGCAACAACCATAAGCTGTCAGTTTTGCGATGTTTAGTTTTGCTTACAATTATCACTTTTGTTTACCAAACCGAGATTCAACTCGCAGCACGGTTCACATGTTACGGTTATCACATAATGTTCTGTGTTGAATTTGCACCAATTTAGCTCTCCCTCTTCATGTTATTAGATTGTTTCAGTATTGATTCAAAAATATTTATAATATGTGGTCCAGTTAAAAAACCACCGAACTTGGCTAGACAAGCATTCCTAAGATATCGAAGAAATCGTCACTGTCGACAAGCAAGGCGCTTCGATTGCGTGCCATTTGTCACGTGTCAAAAGTTAAAATGTCACGTGCAAGGCAACAGACTGAAGGCGATTAGGGGAACGAATGCAAGTCAAGTTTCATTGATGTTCATTTTCAAAACGCTTAGCTCTGGGACTATTTTAAGTTTTCAATTTATTATATAGCATGTTTTTCAACGGAAAAGTAAAAAAGTAATGTAATTCAAATCAGCTAGAATAAATGTTCTTCATATTTCAGTAGAAGTGATTACCATTTCTGTTTCTATACGCCACAACCCGAACCTATTCTTCACGGTCGCCAGCTTGGCGACTATTCTCCAAATCAAGTCGCCAGTTCCAAAATTTTAGGCGCCATGGCGACTAAAATGGTCGCAACTTGGAGGGTTGCCCCCGAAACTTTTGAAATTCTATAGTCCTAGGGATGTGTTTTCCTGAAGCTGCAGACAATGACTTTCAACAACCAAAATCATGATTTGATACCAATACCCACCACACAAATTGGACTTTTTGGTTCTCTTTTAATATCTCTGCTCATAATAATCTTTACTCAAAGTGTCAAGAGTCAATGTCAGAGTCTACATCTTTAAAATTTCAATGACTAGACGGGAGGAGCACTGTTTTAACGTGAACGCACCAAAAATTAATTTATTGGTGTAAACCATAAGACGAATAAAGAATCATGCTTCGCTTCGTTGAACATGATGATTAATCCATTCAATATATACAGGCAAGTAAAAGGTTAAATCACAAAGAAGTCTACTCACCTCTTGGCCTTTTCTCTACTGGAGGCCCTTTGGTTGAACTGAAAAATTCATCCGCTATCAAACGCGTTCTTTTCTGGGCCGCCATGTTCATGTGCTTGCAACACTGATACATTTTAGGTGGTCGTTTATGAAGCACAGTTCTTTTCGCAATGTGTTATTGTTTTTAACACATAACGAACAAGGGGATTTGATGCCGCGTGTAATGAAGTGGAAATTGCACGGCAAAGTATGTTTTACACTCGATAAGACTCATCAAGAAAAGGGCACGATTGTAACTTAAAACTGTTTTTGATCGTTCCTTGTATTAAAAAGAAGTTCTTTGAGATGTAAAGCAGCCGGGCAAAGTCGTGTTCACAGCCGGTCAATTTGCCCGGTGCCCGGCCCTTATTGAACCCCCTGTGTTGAAGCTTCGATTTGACCGATACATTAGCCAAAATATAATACAACAGATCGTTTTCACTGGCACGCAACAAAAAAATAAATTGGAAACCATCCAGTGGAAGATGTCAAGAAAATGAAATGTTGTAAAAGATTAAAATATAAACAATTTGTCCAAGTCTCAGGTCTTTGTGGCCCACAGTTTCTGAGTTATTTGCCAAAACATTTCACGCACCTTTGTGGAGCTTTGTATATATGGAGACACGGTATTGGTGAACAGTCATGACTGAACGCACAGAGCCTCGACTGTAAGTACCGCATAGGAATCCTTAGTACATTGTACTAGCTTTCCTAACATACCTTCACCTAAGTCATGCTGGCTTTTCTTCCCCCAGAGACCAGTGAGGCGTCTTAATCTATTATTATGTCAAGAATTATGTCGATACATTGAAAACAAAGCAGAAAATGCCTGTAGGAAAACCTGACATAATTGCTTTCTGATTTTTTTTTTAAAGTAGACGTGGATAGAAGAAAACGCCCACTAAGTATGATCCGTAAAAACTCTTTTAAGAGTCTTTGTTTGAGTGTCGCCTTTGAAAACATTAAAATGTATTCAAACTAAGACCCAGCGGTTCATTCAGTAAACAAAGTAAAATCGCGGTGAAAATAAAGTCTGAATAGTAGAGCAGTCTTTGTAAAACAAAACATTTTTGATAGGCGAGATTGTCAGAGATGAGGAAATCACGGGGGAAATCCTCAGAGTAGAAAATTTTGACAAGTTTTTTGAATCGGCGTAATGCGTATTTACTTTAATACGATAGACCGTAGTAGACGGCTAAAAGCAAGCAGAGCATAATTAGTACATATTTCAATACGCAGAGCTAGGTAAGGATATTTCGAATACGCGTATTTCGAAATCCGTCATTATTTTATTCGGCGCGCTTTAGTATCATCTAAGTGCCTGTCTGGTGACTTCCGGGCTCCTCCTTGCGATCCTTTGAAAGATACTCGTCCCTCTCTTGTTAAAAACAGTCTAAGGAGGTCTTGAAACTGACTGCAATAAATTAAATAATTTCTGTCTCTTCACTATCAATTGTTCTGTTATTACTGAACTATAATCTAACTACCATTAATTAACTGTATTCGCTTTTGAACGCATTCTCTTAAACTGTTTGCAAAGTGCACTGTTCTGTTCCAACCCTTCAGGAAGGGCTACCGATGCATAAAACCCTAAACACACGCTACTCTTAAAATCAAAATTCCACTTTCATCATTGTTTATACGTAAAATGTAAGGGACTCTATTGCGCTCACCTATTTATTATTCTTCCATGAAAACCCGGCATAAAAATCGCACGAGTCAGTATTGATACATTAAAATTCCTGACAAAATAAAATTCCACAAGTAAGAAAATTAAAAGGAGTTAGTTTAAACTAGCAACATGAGTAGAATATGTTACATCGAACTGTATGGGACGTGCTGTCTGCCAGTTCAAAAAAGGAAGTTAGTTTTAAACCAGAAACAGAATTAGGATATGTTACATCAAACTGTATGGGATGCACCATCCTCCAGTTCAAAAAATAAGTTAATTTTAAACTAGGAAAAGGGGTAGAAAATGTTACATCGAACTGTATGGGACGCACTGTCCGCCAGTTTGAAAAAGAAGTTAGTTTTAAACTAGGAAAAGAGGTAGAAAATGTTAAATCAAACTATATGGGACGTGCCGTCCACCAATTCGAAAAGGAAGTTAGTTTTAGGGTAGAAACAGGAGTAGGATATGTTAGATCGAACTGTATGGGACGCGCCGTCCACCAGTTCGAGAAAGAAGTTAGTTTTAAACTGGGTAGGATTTGTTACATCGAACTGTATGGGACGCGCCGTCCGCCAGTTCGAAAAGAAAGTTAGTTTTAAACCAGGAACAGGAGTAGAAAATGTTACATTGAACTGTATGGGACTCGCCATCTGCCAGTTCGAAAAAGAAGTTAGTTTTAGACTACAATCGGCGACAAAATGAGTTGAGACACTTTGCCCAAAACTGGGCTTTTTTACGTTTTATTAACTTCAAAAGGAGGAAATATACAGGGCTTCTGATATTTCGCGGAAAAAAAAGAAAAATTTCGTGGGATTTTCAGGGGCAAATTCGCGGAAAAATTGGCCGATTTCGCGGGATTTTCGCGGAAAAAAAGTCAAAATTCACAGAAAAATAGGTGGATTTCGCGGGATATTCGCAGGAGAAAGTCAAAATTCGCAGAAAAATCGGCCAATTTCGCGGGATTTTAGCGGAAAAAAAGTCAAATTTTGAAGGATTTTCAGGGCAAGTTCTAAGAAAAATCGGCCGATTTCACGGGAAATTTTGGGGGGAAACTTTGCCAAGAAACAATCAGTAAAAAACAGCCGATTTCGCTGGATTTTTTTTGGCAAATTTCGCTAAAATCGATCAATTTTGCGTCGATATGACCAGCGTTGTTTAACATTTTTTTAACAGGGATAATCATTTGCTCTTTCAACAACAGTTCGCTCGAGAAATGAGCGAATGCTAAAGCTATTAACATTAAGGTTAGTTCCCAGTTTTTCGCAACATTAATCTAAGAACGCCTGGTAGTTTTGGGACGTTGTTTACTCGTTGCAGTGATGAAGTTTCAAGATAAATTTGGACGTTTGGGGTGAATAAAACAGGTCTAAAAGCCAATATAAGTATTTAATATGTTTTGCCGACATGTATTTGGAAATATTTTTGGCGGATTTCGCGGTATTTCGCGTTTTTTTGGGAATTTCGCAGGATTTCGCGGAAATATCTGAAGCCCTGAATATAGCTTTCCTCCCCCACCCCACCGTGCAATGTTGTGCCCTTGTTCTAGCTACCTATTGAAAACAACAAACACCCCAACTTTGAATGGAGGGGACAGGGGAGGGGTGCAGATTCTTTTGTTCTCCGAAGTTACCCTATTTAAGTACAATGTCTCAACAATTTTGTCGCCGATTGTCTGAATCTCAAAAGTGGCCGTACGACGTTTAGAAAGTTAATCAAATTCATTTCTTTATGCTGGGATGTAAGACCCCTGGTGGCTTTTTATTTGCTGTGTTCGACTTCATCATACCTATTTTAGAACAAGTAGAATAAGGCGATTTCGTTATTTTCAGTGTGTGACATTTCGTGTCACCATGCCTTGACATCGTGCAATGTGGCGCGTCACGCACGATTTCTTATTCTCTCCTTTATCGAAACACATTGAAACAAAGAACAAAGTGAAAAGGATAGAAAAGTTAATAGATTTCTAGGCATTAAAGTAGTTATAATGGCTAAAATTGCTCTTTAGGAGGAATTTCCACGAGTAACCACGAGTAACCACGATGAGTATAAAATAAAATAATTTGATTATCTTTTAGGAACAAAGTTGGTTACTCGTGGCCAGTCTCCTCCTGACCTCATAGTTTCTACTGTAAACTACATTCTTCAAAGACCCTTATGGCTGTATGGGCAACGAATCTGCTGCACAGATTTAGCGATGCTATGCAGCTTTGCTGTGCATTAGAAGTTGGAACATTTTTCCTGAAAATTCTCCTGCGCATAGCAATCATGGCTGTTTTATCGTCCATCCCACCCTTATCAAATAGCCAAACTTCGAATAAACACTTTCAACTTACTAGGGATATATTCAAACATAATATATTACCTGCCATCGATTCCTACCGATCACACTTAGTTACCAGAGAAAAATCAATCATTCGGTACGTGAGTATGCTGCGTAATTATTTGAAAACAGTACCGAGTACAAAGATTGTCAAAACTAATTTTCCCTCGAAAAACACAGGAAAGGGATTATATGGGTATCTTATCTATCTTCTGAAGAACGACCCGGTGAATATAGTAATCTCAACTAGTTACCGTCTCCTGACTGGTGCTAAATAAGCCAACAGCGCGTAGATTTCGATTCAGACAATCGGCGACAAAATGAGTTGAGACACTTCGCCCAAAACTGGGCTTTTTTACTTCAAAAGGAGGAAATATAGCTTTCCTCCCCCATCCCCTCCGTGCAATGTTGTGCCCTTGTTCTGGCTACCTATCGAAAACAACAAACACCCCAACTTTGAATGGAGGGGACAGGGGAGGGATGCGGATTCTTTTGTTCTCCGAAGTTACCCTATTTAAGTACAATGTCTCAACAATTTTGTCGCCGATTGTAGAAACGGGAGTAAGATATGTTACAGCGGACTGTATGGGAAGCACCATCCGCCAGTTTGATAAAGAAGTTAGTTTTAAACAAGGGAAAGGGGTAGAAATGTTACATTGATCTGTATGGGACGCGCCGTCTGCCAGTTCTATAAAGAAGTTAGTTTTAGTCTATAAACAGGAGTAGGATATGTTACATCGAACTGTATGGGACACGCCCTCTGCCAGTTCGAAAAAGAAGCTAGTGTTAGACTAGGAACAGGAGTAGAATATGTTACATGGAACTGTATGGGACACGCCGTCTGCCAGTTCGCAAAAGAAGTTAGTTTTAGACTAGCAACAGGAGAAGTACTTTCTAACTGACACTTTTAAAAAAGCTTCTGATCTCCTCGCGCTTCAAAAAATTGCCACAGCCGTCTCTGTTGAGTCTCGCGCCCAAAAACAAAGCTTCGTGTCCATTAAAAATTAAATTAGGGTTGGGGCTTAGGCCGGTTCAAAACTAGAAGAGTATTTTTGTTAGGATTGAAAAGGTCTCGCTTTCAGCGCAAAATATATAAGCACAGAAGGACACAAACATGTTGTCATATAGCACCACATAGCTTAAACATTCTTTACGTTTGTGTGTCAACATTCTAGCTCATTCTCTTGACTTGGTCAAGTTTTCTCACGTAAAAATATTGAAATGTTAAATTACAATGATTTTCTCGCATGAGGTTAATAATGTAGGAACTTAATGTGTTATTCAGCTCTAGAGCATTTGTTACATCACAAGCCTCAGCATTCCGGAAGTTAAAAAATGCGTAGCATCTGGTTGCTATATAGTGACATAATCATCCAGTTGAGTATTTATCATCGTAACGCTTTTGCGGTCAACTAGCACAGCAATGGTAAAGTACTTTAATTAAAATCGTTTTCAAACCCCTGTGGAGGAAGTCTGTTAATTTTTGAGTCGATAAATGCACTTCTGACGGTCATGCGGTTCAATTTTTCATAAATTATAAAAAATTTTGTTAAGTGGGAAATCTACCTACGGTTCGCGGGAAACGGAACTCTATAGCGGCGCAAGACGAATGTTTCGAGAGTCTAGGATGTGCTCTACAAACCATTCACCATATCTATGCAATGAAAGGTGAAATCACTGGCATGATAGCTCCTGCAATGGTAATTGCATCAATCCAGGTTGAGACCGTGTTCGCTCCAGAAGGCTGCGACAACCTCGTTTGGCGTGCTTCTCAGTACTTCCAAAACATATTGTGATCGGTAAGTAAAATCAAGGACTTAGTTTCTCAAGCCATTTGATTTCTCCACCCTATTATTTGTCTGAGGATTCTAGCAAACAAACAAGTAAATTTGGATGGAAGATGAAATTGTCTCCCTAAATGTGCCAGATAATATTCTCCAGGATGGCTGCACAATTCAATGTGTCTTTCAGGTCAGCTCTAATTTGTAGTTTGTGTAACAATTGCGATCTCCCTATTTTTACTTGAGCTTTCTTTGATTAAACTTCCACAAAAACAAAACAACGCAGACATTCTCCTGTATACCAGTGACTCGATCAGCTGGAAGAAATAGTTGCTTCCAAGTCGGGTAAATGCCTGTATTTACATTTATCCAATCTTGCACACCGCAAACTCAATCACAGATATCCTAGCGTGATATAATTATGCCTGAGTGCTTCTAGGATATATAACTCGTTTTATTTCGACGTGTAGAAAAAAAAATTAGGCAGTTGTCCTATTTTCTTGCTGGTTCATCCAGGTTGAAGTCCTGGCATGATGTTATTATGCCTGAGCACTTCTAGGATATATAACCAGGGGCGAATCTAGGGGGAGGGTGCAGGGGGTGCGCACCCCCCCTCCCGAGATGACCTGCGGTTTTCTAATACAACTGGTATTCTACAAAAAAAAAAAAAACTATGTGGTTTATTGGTGTTGAAGTAGAGCAAGAGACGAGTGCACCCCCTCCTAAAAAAAATCCTGGATCCGCCCCTGATAACATGTTCAGTATTTCGACCCGTAGCCAAGAAAAAATTAGGCACCTGTTCTATATCCTTTCTGGTTCATCCAGGCAGAAGTCCTGGCATGATGTTATTATGCCTGAGCGCTTCTAGGATATATAACACGTTCAGTATTTCGACCCGTAGCCGAGAAAAAATTAGGCAGTTGTTCTATATCCTTTCTGGTTCATCCAGGCAGAAGTCCTGGCATGATATGATTATGCCTGAATGCTTCTAGGATATATAACACATTTAGCATTTCGACGCATAGAAAAAAAAATTAGGCAGTTGTTCTATATCCTTTCTGGTTCATCCAGGCAGAAGTCCTGGCATGATGTTATTATGCCTGAGCGCTTCTAGGACATATAACACGTTCAGTATTTTGACCCGTAGCCGAGAAAAATTAGGCACTTGTTCTATATCCTTTCTGGTTCATCCAGGCAGAAGTCCTGGCATGATATAATTATGCCTGAGCGCTTCTGGGATATATAACACGTTTAGCATTTCGACGCGTAGAAAAAAAAATTAGGCAGTTGTTCTATATCCTTTCTGGTTCATCCAGGCAGAAGTCCTGGCATGATGTTATTATGCCTGAGCGCTTCTAGGACATATAACACGTTCAGTATTTTGACCTGTAGCCGAGAAAAATTAGGCACTTGTTCTATATCCTTTCTGGTTCATCCAGGCAGAAGTCCTGGCATGATATAATTATGCCTGAGCGCTTCTGGGATATATAACACGTTTAGCATTTCGACGCGTAGAAAAAAAAATTAGGCAGTTGTTCTATCTCCTTTCTGGTGAAATCATCCAGGTTGAAGTCCTGGCATGATGTTATTATGCCTGAGTGCTTCTAGGATATATAGCACATTCAGTATTTTGACCCACAGCCGAGAAAAAAATAGGTAATTGTTCTATATCCTTTCTGGTTCATCCAGGTAGAAGTCCTTTCATATAATATTGTGCCTGAGCGCTTCTACAATAAATAACACATTTAGCATTTCCATCCGTAGAGGGAAAGATCTCTTTAATATCTTATCAATGTAAATGTACTACACAGCATCGGGGAGGTGGAGCACTAACGAAATCGAGAAATATTGAACTATAGATATTTAATCGTTTTTTCCTGTGTATTTGCAACAAGGTCGACCGCAGACTTTCATATGTTTCTTTTTAGACAGCACTGAATTTTTTTTTCTGAAACCAAAGCTGTACATTTTGTCAGATACCGCGCTTTTAATTAATTATATTTCTCGCCCTAGGATGATGACATGATGGCGTGAAAATTGATGCCTCTATCATATTAGATGCGAAATACTATCAGAGATTAATGGAATAGGGAATGTTGCAAGCTACTGGGTATCCAGCTGAGATAGCTGACTTTTACTTGGCTATCTCAGCTGGATACTGAGGGGTTTTTTGGTTGCTAAGATAGTGCGGCTCGTTATGGTCTGGCAGCTCAAAATTCATGGCCAAGCAAATGAACCATTGAACAAGGCACCGTCCTTAAAAATATATTACACTTAACAAAGCGAAGAAAACTTTATGGAATGTTACCGGATCTGCGAATAAGCGAATCAAATTTATGGAGTCATACAATTACTGAGCACAGTGTAGGGTCATATCATAATAAAGCTGCAGTGATATAAATTTTTTCAGTGTGGAACCGTTGTTTTCGCTGAGAAACTAATTAAAAATTTCCATTCTTACCTCATAGTAATCGGTTTTTTTACCTTCCTTTCACTACCAATGGGAAAAATCCAGCATCCTTCCTTGATATTAGGCTGCATGTATTAGTTGTAGTGGAGTGTGAACATCCACCTCACATTCTGATCTATCCTCACTACGTCCAAATATAAACAATTCCCGAGAAAAAGAAGCAACAAGGAGGTGAAGTGCTAGATCCACGCCAAGGCAATGTACTCCAGTAACAACGCAGGCGTTGTGGGGAACCGAGTGATTTTAGGTACTTTAAAAGCACGCAAACAAAATTATTCTGGCGCGAAATGAAGATTATCTTGCAATGTATGCTGACGGAATTCGGGCAAATTGATCGCAATTCCCAAGGGGTCGTCCTGTGTTTCTGCGGGAATAAATGTTAGCCATCGATTAATAATAATTTCTTTATGCTGAACATGAATCTCATTTGCGGACTCGATTCCAGAATAGTCTGATAAAAATTTAAGCTAATTGAGAAGGAAGGTCATCTATCTTGGCGCTTAATTCTCCTTCTTGTAAACAACTTTATGCAAATTTCTGTTGACAGTTGAGCCCTTTGCGATAAAGTGTTGCGCAATGACCCGAATGAAAGCTCTGCCATATATTTAGTGACTTCTGATAATAAACATGCTGTTTGTGGAACAGACTTTTCGTCAATGCAAATCAACTTCTTTGTCGAAAATATCAGCGACAATTATTCTTCTTTGTGGAGGAGACTTTTGATCACATGCCAGGCAAAGAAAATGATCAAGTTTCACCGATGTTCATAGTAAAACAAATTGGGCAGATTTTGTTCTTTAATAACCCAATTGTTTTTTTTCGTAATTCCTAAAGTTTGTTGAACTGTATGTGTATTCCACTTCCTGAACCTTGAGAGTTTGAAAAGGTTTTACACTTCACTATTTACCTTTAGAGACTTTAGACACCACCGTGCGATGATACTCAAGGCGTTAAAGGGACTGGTTCACCATAATACGCATGTGTGAGTTCTGGCAGTAGCTAATTGTTTTTAAACCAATCAGAAACGAGTTAGATGAACGCAAGTAAATTTACAAAATTCAAATTCATTGTTCGCAATGCGAGAGTATTTCCGGGCATTTGGTTTGATTTTATATATCTCCATAATTCAAGTTTATTCTTTGCTACTCCTCAGATATATGTAGCAGCCGATAAGAATAAGATTTACAGCCCTGTCCTGCTTTGAAACAAACATTTACCAACGTGTATTTTTTACGAGGTCATACCCACGCTAACAAAGCAGTCACCAATAAGCAAGCAAAATTTGTAAACAAACATTTTATTACTGTTCTCTCAGTTCGCCTTAAATAAACCCAGAAATACCTACAAATAGCGCCTGGCCGGTGACAACATCATGCAACATATGAGTATAAAGATTATCCTTAATTGAGTATAAATTTCAACTACTTATCTGCAAATGAACAGATTCATTCGCGTTGCATCGGGTCAGTGTTCCGCAAAACAAATGTTATCGAGTAGAACACATAAAGAAACTAGATTATAAACAGAATATTCAGGCAACAATTTATTTTAAAAAAGATCAATTCTTAAACATATACGATCGTAAAGCAAAGATACAAGGAACATTTCAAGTAACCAGATCGGTGAAGATCATGCAGCCTGACAGTTGCGGTATAACTACAGGTGGGAGTCAAAAATCAAAGTAAAGTTGAACGAACTCGTGCCTTGAACCACTTTCCAAGTGTCATGTATTCTTTTCGCAAGCCACACACTACTCCTAGAACCATACCAGTTTGATCGGCTAAGCTTCTCTATCTCCAAAGACTCTTGAGAACGTCCTGTTGTCAGACAGCCACGATGCTCTTCTGAACCTCCATGATCAAAACATTATTTCTTGCATCTTCTTGAAACGTAACCAGTCAAACAAGACAACCACACGTTAATCTGTCTGTCTGCCCGCACCGTGACCACTACTGAAGTACAACTAGGCCAGCCAAAACAACAGATGTCGGAATAAAACGAAGGATTTTCAGTGATTTACTGGTAATGGCAATTTCGAATTTAGTGTTGACCCAACAAATTTATTTTGAATAGACAAACAGCGCGCATGCGCATAACTGTGATCACGTCCCTTTAACTTAACTCTACAACGTGTGAATGCATTTTTCACCCAGTTGCTGTCAAAAATGTGAACGTCAAGATAGTAAAAACGATCTATTGCCAGTGTAATTCGATATTCCTTAGGGAAAAAATATTTATAGCATTCATTATTTGACCGGCCAAAATCGGGGTTTGTCTGGGCTAAAAAATATTTGGCCGGACATTATGACCGGCAACCTGCTGTCTGTTATTTTCAGCCCTGAAACCTTGCTATTTTGACTTTACAATTTGATGATGTCACTGTGAAAACCATCTATACAAGAGTACAAATAGGAATTGTGTGGTTCCAGAAAATATCCA
The DNA here is from genome assembly GCF_958299795.1 of Porites lutea. Classification (NCBI taxonomy): domain Eukaryota; kingdom Metazoa; phylum Cnidaria; class Anthozoa; order Scleractinia; family Poritidae; genus Porites; species Porites lutea. The sequence goes on along the minus strand of NC_133210.1, from coordinate 21,536,052 downwards.
TACCCCCCAACGGAAGGGATTGGATTTTCCAGAGGGGATGGGGGGTCAATTTGCCTAATTTTCCAGTTGGGAGCGGGGGGTCACCATAGGGAAATATTTCCAGAGGGTTCTTGTGACGGGTAAGAGAGTAACAAAGAAAAACCACAAAAATTTACCACGACAATTTATTTTCAAAGAGCTACTAAACCTATGGATTAATGGACATAACGAACATATTTTGTCAGTCCCTTGGCGTGACCTCTCATGCAAAAACGTTCCTTACAGTTTGCCGTTTTCGAACGGATTTGGTATCCATTTGAACGGCTCGGGGTATCTGTTCAAAAAAAATTGTCATCTTTTCGAACGACTTGGGCTATCTGTTTGAAAAAAGTTGATCTGTTCGAACGGCTTGGGATATCGGTTTGAAAAAATTGTTATGTTTGAATGGCTCGGGCTATCGGTTCGAAAAAGAATTTGTTGACAGTTCGAGCGACTGAAGGTATCTGTTCAAAGATAAATTTTAGCCAAGTTTCCTTCCCAGAACCATTTCATCGCTAGCCACTCGCGTTGAACGATCTGTTATTCTCCAGGTCACGTATGTTACGAATTTTGTTTACAAACGTATCATATATGAATAGTTACGCATCTCTGCTCCTTTGTAGCCATCTTCGCTTTCATATTATCAATCAATTATCAATGGTATCGACATACGTTTTAGTCAATACTTAAGTTTTTTTTTCTCAACAAGTTTCCCGAAAATAATATTTTTTATCTTTTACACTTTTGTAGTTTATGAGCCAGCGGAACAAAATTTTTCCTTGCATGTCGAGAACACAAAACACAAAAAATAATTTTTTTAATTGGTTCTATTTCTTCTTCTCTTGACTGTTTCTCTATCACAAAGAAGTTGCACAAGTCTTTTCCAGCACGTTAAACTTTGTGTGACAATTTTCTTATCAATGAAATCAGCTACTCGCAATTTTGCCGCAAACTCAAATATGTAAATTTGGTAGAACAAAATTCGATACTCACACTGTCTTATCGCGTGACAAGGTCCTGATCTCTTTAATTATACTTCTTCAAGTGTTGCTTTCTTCTTGACGCAGTGCGAGAAAAGTACAGTTATGTTTGCTACGCGACCTTGTATTTCATTTGCAGAATTGTACAATTCAACAGAAATTACGTGAAACGCACAAAATTTGTTTGTGACTTGAGTGCATAATGAGTTCGCATAAGGAATTCGCTTATCTGTTATACATTCAACAGAAAATGCATGAAACTCACAAAATTTGGCATCCTAGTGGACAAAAGGGGATTGGGGGGTAAATTTTGGGGGCCCGATTTTGGAAAATCAAGAGAGGAGGGGGCTTCATATGGCAAATCCCTTCTGTGTTGGGGGGGGGGGGGGTGGGGGTATGGATATGTTCTGGAACCACACATTGTAAGTTGGCAAGGGAGCCCAGAAGAAACCAGGAGGCTTATGAAGCCTGGGCTCCCCAGTCGCAAAGAAATAAGTAAAATAAAGTGAAATTCGTGGAGTGATATGTTAAAAATAGGAACTAAACAGAGACTGAGTTAAGTGATGAATTCTGTTACAAGAAAGAAAAAAAAAAGAACTATGAATTGGATCAGAAAACTTTCTTATGTTAGTAGGGCAGAAAGGAGTAAAATCGATTTCACAGGGCTGAAAATTAACTCCAGTTCTTGGTACCCAGCCAGGCCAGTTTCCTTGAATTCTTAGTTACCCAGGTCAACATTAAGTGGCCCTGGACTTCCAGTATATTTAAAGGAAAGAGGAATACGCTTTTAACAGATTTTGAGCTTTGGTCTCCCTAGCCTTTCGTCCAACTGTTTTGAAATGTTTGTGATCTTTTGTTTTTTTTCGTGATTTCTGTTTGATTCTTGCCCATCTTCCCTAAGTCGTGTTTTTTTTCGTTGGAGGCTGCTCACAATCAGAGAGAAATCCCCATATTTTGCCGGTCTTTTCCAGTTTATTTAGTATTCCAAAGCTGTTCACACAGGGCAGTCAAGGAAGCGGCAACGATGAAAGCAGACAGCAAAGTAATTTGGGTAAGACTTGAGTCACGTGAGAAAAATCAAAATGGCGTCTCAATTAATTGAGGATCGGCTCTGAATTGTTTAGGATTTAATCCTTTGCCATTTAAAACTATAAAATGTTCATAGGACTCAAAGAAATTAGATTCAGGGAAAAGAAAGAAAGGTACTCCAACTGAAGAAATTGTCATTTTATTTCTATATTTTTGAGTTCCTACTTACAATCGTAATATAAGCTTAATACATGAGGCTGTATTTTTTTTACATCGGGCTTCTATTTTTTAAGCGTATTCACCTTTTGGGCGATTCAACCACAAATTTTCATTGCCCAGCTACAGTTTTAGTCGCCACTGGCGACTTGGCGACCGCTAAGTTTCAGCCCTGATTTGAACTACGTGTTCAGTGTTTAGTGCCATCATGTTGTTTTTCATCAAGTTGAAGTGCATGACTGTTATCACCCAATAAATAAACTCTTCCAATTGGCAGTGTTTTTTTCGCATAAATGCTTTATGTCGGGTACCACAAGGAAAACACACAAAGGGTAATGGGCAAAATTCTGGTGGCAGGGAAGTGCTTAAATCTAGGGTTAAGGGGACCAGGAGAGAAGCCCTCCTGGGGGAAGACAAGATCGAGTGGTACAGGGGGTAGCCACCCCGGACAGGAGTCCTGATCAGTCTCCGGGGGTGAGGCCCATATCCCCCAGTACAGGAACTAAGGGGAACCAGGAGGGGTAGCCCTCCTGGGTGGAGTACAGATCAGGTGGGACCGGGGGTCCTCACCCTGGAATGGATATTTTTCCGGACCTGTCTCCAAGGGCTAAGCCTTACTGTGGGGTAAAGTGCAGCCAGGGCTTGCACTTCCCTGCCACTCCTTTTATTTGGAAGCCAGTCAGCAATTTCACATCCCCAGAACCTAATGAAGGAATGAGACCTAGTCAAGTATAACACCATAATATAGATGATTAACCCTTAAGGATACATATAGATATAGGGGAATAAAATAATAATCTGCTTAAAATACGTTCTGGTCGTGCTAAATAATTCTACTCTGCTACTCTGCCGGCAAATATTGGAATATGCCCCCAGAGGTACTTAGAACTGCTGAATCATTACATGTTTTCAAATCCAAAAATTAAAAGCATTTATGATAAATAATCAATGCTGCTCCTTTGTACTTAGTTTTAATTATCACTAGTTACTGTAGACACAATGTATATAATAATTTTCTTGTTTGTACAATATCTTAAACTTGTACATAATATATAGTATTACTTTATTCTAATTGCCTTTGTCATTTATATTCTATTTATTTTTGCTATACCTTCGGAGATATGAGCATTAGTTGATGCTATCTTTTGGAATTCAAAGTGAAATACAGTTTTGATTTGATTTGAGATATATATAGGGAACATAAGAAATAATCGAAGAACTAAACAATTAGGTTCCAGTCAGACCAAAGGGTGGGTGGGAGGGAAAAAACGCTGTTGTGAATGAACCGAAGCTCTAAGAGAACAGACTGGAAAAGGACAGTGTACCGCAAAAAGAGGAGCACATGTGCATGATAAGCATGTGATAATATGAATGGAACCCTTGTAGAGTCTAGTAATATATCATGCTAAGTTACAGTGGACTTTGCCAAAGAAGAAGGATACATTGTGTTTTGTTGTAAACAACAAATATACTGCTGTAACCAACGGTTTCAAACTGTGTTCTTTAATATCTGTTCATACACATATGCGCGTTCGAAATCTATAGCAAAAATACAGCAATTATGATGAGAAAGGATTCTACTAAATTACAATTCCACAGAAAGGAAACATTTACCCGATGATTGTCTCCAACGTTCGTTGTGTTTCATGCACGATCAATTAGTGATTGTTCAATTATAGCTTATTAACAATTGTTGCATGTTCACGCGTAATTAATTAATCTAGAGTGAAACACATTGTACTCAAACAACTAGTTAGTGTTCATTGTTCTTTCTTGTACTTTGAGCTAGTTAATCTACCATAACTTAGTACAATAGCTTATACAAATGTTGCCCGTTGTGTGACATAAGAACAGAGACATGATTGTTGCTAGTATGTCCTAAGTGTGCTTTCATAGAGCATCATTCTCGGGTTTATTAACACCGTAACAGTTTATGCTACCATAAACTTGAACAAAAACTGGATGAATTCGTTGATTCGAGATCGAAAATCCAACAAACACGTCGCAGGTGGATATGAAAAGCTATTTCATGCCTTTTTACATATGAGGCTGTACAATTTTTAGTGGCAAAAAACCTTGCTGTAAGTCACTTACCTCTGAAATCCCTTCCTGCCATTCAAATGTGAACTGCAAAAACTGCAATTGTGACCGCAAGACCTTGGTCGCGTGATATTTTGTGGTTTGCGGTTTGCAGTTTTCCGTGAAAAACCTGATGCTAAAGGTCTTCAGTAGCTGATAATTGCCAGTCTGCAGAGTATGGCAGGTGCACGCAAGAGTCTTTTTTGAGCCATGTCCAGCCCTGGCCATGAAATCCAGAGTTTCTTCACTTCTTACTTAGTTCCACATTTGTCAGAGGTGTGGAAGTGTGGAGTAGTCTGACAAAGTAAAGATATTGTCGCACCTTTCCCCCAGTCATGAACCTCTTGTCATTCTTTACTTAGTTCCACACTTCTCAGAGGTGTAGAAGTGTGGAATAGTCTGACAAAGTAAGGATATTGTCGCACCTTTCCCCCAGTCATGAACCTCTTGTCATTCTTTACTTTGTTCCACACTTCTCAGAGGTGTGGAAGTATGAAATAGTCTGACAAAGTAAGGATATTGTCACACTTTTCCCCCAGTCATGAACCTCTGAGAAGTGTGGAACTAAGAATGACAGAGGGATCGTGACTAGGGAAAAAGTGAGACATTATCCTGACTTTGTCAGACAATTCCACACTTCTACACGTTTGAGAAGTATAGGACTTGGGATGAGAAAGGAAGGTAGGGCTATTTCACACTTCCACACCTCAGAGAAGTGTAGAACTAAGGATGAAAAAGGAAAGTAGGGATCTTGTGGCCAGCGCTGGACATTTGTGTCTTTTTTAACAATATGTACGTAATATTAGGGCCTAAAAACGGCATTGTACAGGCAAGATCTTTTCAAGTTCTGCCATACTTTGCAGATGGAGCAGATTGTTTTTAAACCAATCAGAAGTGACAGGCTATCTGATAGAGTGCGATAAAAAATCAGAAGTTGTGAGATATTTTCAGGGTAGATTGTGCAATAAGATAGGATGCGGTAAATTATGCGATTTTTTCAGGGCAAATTTACATTGTTTTACCAGGTTTCAAAGAAGAAAAACCACTTTAATGTTGTTTAAAGGGCAATTTGAATGGACTAATAAAACATCTATTTTAACACAAAATGGTGAAATTTGTCCAATTCTTTTGACACGGAAAAGAAAAAGGACACTTGCTTAATATGACGCCCTTACACCGCTGTCCACACTGCTTGTCTCTAAAATCAAAATGGCGGCCCAGATACCGCGATCGAAGGTTTCAGCTGTCTTGCAAGGCCTTGTTTAGGGGTAAATCACTTTAAATAACATGAAGATTGGGAAAATGTTTCATTAAAGTTAGAATTCATTGTTTACTTTACGTGAATTTTAGCATTTTTTTACGAATTATGCAATTTTCCTCAAATTGTGCGATCGGATGCGATTTGAGGTCAATTGTGCGAAATTGCACCATCGCGTAGTATCAGATGGCCTGAAGTGAGTTAGATACATGCAAGGAAAGTTACAAAGTTCAAATTTATTGTTCGCAACATGGGAGTACTTCTGGATGTTTGGCTTGATATTATATATCCCCATTATTCATGTTTATTATTTGCTATGCCTCAGGTATTGTGTTGCAGCTGATAAGAATAAGTTTTACAACACTGTCCTGCCTTGAAACAAACATTTACCTAAGTGTAATTTACAAGGTCTTTTACGTTAATGGTTAACAAAGCAGCCTCTGATGGGCAAACAAAATTTGTAATAAACAAACCTTATATTACTGATCTCTCTCTTCACCCTATTTAAACCTAGAAATACTGCAAATACAGCCTGGAGTGCCGGACCTGTGACAAAAACACACAGTGTATAAGTATAAAGATTATCCTAAAGGAACAAGTCAAATTGAGCATAAATTTCAATGCTGATCACCAAATAAACAAATTCCTTCACGTTGTGTCGGGTCAGTGTTCCACAAAACAAACGTTATTGAGCACATAAAGAAACCAGCTAGATTATAAACAGAATATTCAGGCAACAATCAACAACTTGAAACAGAAATGAAAGCCAGATGACCTCATTAAACGCCAAATTTGATCCATTTGTACCAACACTGACAACCGCAAATATGGCTTCATGCACTTCTCCTCAATGACTTCAAATTTCTCAACAGTGCATTCATGGGATACAAAATATGGTGTTTAAGAGCAACGGTCAGGAAATATCAAGTGGCAAGAGTTGAAAAATCGATTGCCTTCATTTTTTGTGCATAAATAGCGTTTAGGTAGATAAGTAATCTGATGTAAGTTGTTGTCGCAAAAAGCCTTTTATTTTTGAGAAAAGTAAGAATATCAGTTTTTGTGGTCGCAGTCTCAAAATGGCCGTATTTTCAACGCAAAATTTGCTAACATCAACTCTCCTCACGTTCGCAAATAAAGCCGCAAGGAGAAATTGGGACACTTTCCATCAATAGAACAACTCTTCTTCTTTCACTAGAAGATACTTTCAAAGCAAATATCAAGACTCGTTGAAAAATAAATTTTACAAAAGTTATGAAAAGGTACCTTTTTTTGAAGAAGAAGTCAGGTATTTTCAGCTTTCGAGTGAATGATATTTTAACGTCAATATTGTCCACTCTTCATCCATTTCTCACTTTACCAAGCAATGATTTAAAGTGCGAAAGATGTACCTTTTTGTCACTTTCAAGCGATCTCATGAAAGGCACAAAAAGGTACCTTTTTTGCACTTGGAAGCGAGGCTCTCAAAAGCGCGAAAAAGGTACCTTTTTTTGCAGTTGGAAGTGATGTTGTTAAAAGTGCAAAAAAGGTACCTTTTCATAAAAATGTAAAATAGTGTTTTCAAGCTTTTGGGAAGCCATTCAAAATCCTTCTGACTGACATATGTCAACTGTTGGCACCTCTTGAGCTTCAATGAACAATGCACAGACTTTTAGGGGATTCTAGGTGATCCTGTTAAAATTGAAATGATCTACAAGGGGAAACAGCAGAGTGAAAAGTTTTAGCTCACTTCTTTTAGCCAAGATCAAAAGCGAGAAACTAGAAGAAATCCGAAAATACTAGCCACCAGCCAAATGGATAAAATGGCTCCTGAAAATGTAACAACTTCTGGTCCTTTAAAACTAGAGGCAAGAAGAGAAGCTCAGCAAGTGCAATTTTCAGCATGGAGCAAATACTTTAACCTTAAAGAAGTCCTACATGTAAAGCAAAGGTGTTCATTTTCCTTTTCCTTTAAGTCTTAACTAAGCGGGTTCCCCAGTGGGTCAGGTTTAATAACTGTCTTGTTTCGTGGGTGATGTTTTTCACTTCAGAAAGGTTGTTAGAGACTTCAGTCTTGGGGTTATTTTTGTTTGCTATAATATAAATTATATATTAAATAATTTAACTTCAGGTGCTGAAGAACAAAAGCAACAAGAAGCGCCTTGAGACTTTGTTTGCACACTGTCACGTATTAAACATTTATTTACAGAAACTTCCTTTTATTTTGGATTTGACAGATAAAAAGTCATGGATTGCTTTTCAAGTTCAACCACTGAACTGACGACTTCTACTATTTAAGTGATGCAAAATGCGGTTCAAACACTTTTATTAAGGTTTCAAGGCGAAGTATCACCCGGGCCGTGAAAACTAGTGCAAATTTACGGAAGGGTTGTTAACTGCTACTGCCTGGGTGTAGCTAAAGGAAACCGAACCAAAAATCAATCGAACTCAATCGAACCCAATCGTTGGAATTGTTGTTTGATTGGTTTGGTAATTGAACATAATCGAACTGGACCTTTTCAATAAAAAAGGACACCTTAACTGGATCTGAACGGACGCAACAGTGTAGAGAATATACAAAAATAATAGTCATTACTAGTGCTGCCAGTGATCTCTTTGCCTTAAAGTAAATATCTATTAAAACTGCAAGCAGCGTTTGTAAAAGCTGTTGCACAATAGAAGCAATAGAAGCTACTTTTTTGGCAAGACAATCCTTCATTAAATGTAACTGAAATAATGATGTGAATAGCAAAATATTTTTCCTTTACATCAAAATAAAAAAGGTCATCACGTTTTGTATTTTGTCTGTATAGGCACAAAATAGGTGGTTGGCTCCTCTGCTCCCTTGGACATCTTAGCGTACTTGTGTTTGAAATTAAAGCTAATAGATAACTTATGACACCGTGTTTGAAAGCAGATGAAACTGGTTTTATGTTCAAGTGTTTGATTATTTTTGATTGTTTAGTGTCCGACTGTGTTCAATTGCAAAATTTTGATTAGCTACGCCACGTACCGGCCTTATCTTGAATGTATATTTGAATAGTTCAGGAATTAATTTCTCACAAGAATTAAATTCTTAGTAGAGTATGTTACTTTTAGAGAGGAAAGATTTTTCTGATGTGAGAGTTGCAAAATTTTAGGCACCTGATGGCAACTAAATGGTCGCATTGGAGGGTTGAGACGTTGTTAAGCCTTTTGTTGCAGCTGTTAAATGTGACAATAATAAACCAGGAACCTTACGCTAGGTTATACCCACTGATCAGTTCTAAGGCAAACCCATTTTTGAAGTGTGTTAGGTAAACGGACTCACATTAATGAATTCCTCTCTAACTTAAGCTTGAAGCACATTTACGTGGATGCTTATCTTTGAGCTGTACTGTAAAATAAATAGTTACGAGCCAAGTCCCATTTATAGGAACCCCATTAAAAAAATAAAAGAAAAAATCACGTGAGCTATTTACGATTAATAATTATGAATGTCAGTGTAGCCTGAAATACGTACAGGGCCTGCAAGTAAGTGTCATTAATTAATAATTTAACATCTACATAAAAAGCATGAAAAGGTAAATAGTGAGAATTAAAATCTAGTATACTACAAAGCTAATTCTTTCGTATTTAACATCTAAACAGTTAATAAAAGAGTTTTTTATAAGGTATAGTATTAATTTTAGTTTTATGACAAGTTTCCTTCCTAAGATGGTAGCTAGATGGTTTGACGTGTGGCATTATAGATAAAAGTGGATGTCCTGTCCAGTTGGAAACTTTTCTAAAAATTTTGCAATCTTAGACCTGTTTTTCCTTTTAAAACAGCATATTTCCGAGAAACATTGCACTGGTGTAAGATCAGAATCCGATGCACCTTAGACAGATAAAAAATAACAATTATTAATATTAGGCAGAACTATTGTTGAACTATCGTGTTAAATTAGTGACATATTGTATATAAACCTCTTTGCGCAGCATTCTAAGGATTTGTGGGGATTTGTTAGCTTTAATGCGCTGAAAATTTGCTGTCACGTTGGAAGGACGTGACACTTAAAATCTCTACTTCTTTACAGCTAGGTATTCTCCCAATAGATGAATAGAGATCGCGGTTCAATTCTTTTTGATTGTCAACTATTTACAGTAATTTTGCTTGGATTGCAAGACATTCCATTTGCTTTCGTCCAATCTAAAAGCTGTGACACTAACTGATCAGAGTAGTCGCCCTCCTTCATAGTACAGGAGCATTAATAATTGGCGGATCATCACACTCAAAGTTGTTGAAACATTCCCTTTGTGTTCTATTCTTTAAAAAGTTCAAGTACCAGTTGATAATAAATATTATATGGATTCAATGGGAGGTTTTTTAATTTATTAGCCAGAATTTCATGTTTCATAGAGTCAAGAGCTTTGATGAAGTCCATAGCAAAAAGGTGAACTGCTTAGGGTTTAGATTTATCTAAGTAGCTGTTGTTTTTATGTTGACAAGAGAGTGTCGATGCAGTTTCCACCTTTTCTCTAGGTGAACTGCGAGGTGCTGATTTGACTTTCAATGGTCTATTTCAACTATGCTACTATTCGCGCCCTTGAGTGAGATAAATGATAAATTTGACGCTTACCAATCTACAGATTAGTACTGTATACCAGTTGTTTGACATGTCAATAAACGCCTGTACTGATTTTTTTTTTAATGGGCTCCTAGAAATGTAGCGTGGGCTCCTAACATTTTATTTTAGGAGCCTGAAGTGCTCCCAACAATTTTCTTAGGCAGCAGCCTTGTATTAACCTGGTAAATTTCACTACAAAAAAATAAAAGCACCGCAAAAAAGTGCAACACCTATATATTAATTTTGTTATTTCTTTTTCTTTTTTCTGACTTACAGACGGTGCTGTTAGTTTTACAGAAAAGCCAAATAGCACACTGTATTTTATGAAAGACAGCATTGCAACCATGAAATGGGACTATGAAGTGCAAGATAGGGAAGCCGAGTTAAACTTTATTATTTGGAGCGCACAAAATAAATCCACTTCTATTATTTCTTCACTTCTATTTGAGGACCCCAAAGGCAATGTTAACATCAGCACCAACATACCACAAATGTATGAAGGGAGAGTGGAGAAGATTGGACGAGCTACTCTTGTGATAAAAAACATCACTTATGAAGATTCTACCACATATATTTGCACTCTTGATCAAAAGTTTGGCCAGGATCCAAGTAGCCCTGTCGAACTAGTTGTTACAGGTACAGTTTTTTTTAATGTTTTGTGTTTTTAGGTTGTATGATTTTATACAGTGTAAAGTAGACTGCAAATGTTTAAGTTACAGTGTATTCTAAGAAGACACAGAAACACACATTGAGTGAGACTACCACCTCTAAACATGAACTTACATGTAGTTTGAGCTGCCACAAGCAGCCAAGGGATGTTTTAACTATTTCAATTACGTTTAGCTGAGCTCTTGTGTGCGCAAAGTGCATGCCAGCAGAGCACCATGGGTAAGAAAATTTGGTGAACTGTCCTTCCAAGAAAATTTGGTTGCGACACTCTTTGGGGGATGATGGAAGGGAATCAGGTGTCAGCCCGTCGGTGGGAGGAGTATGTTATAAATCATACAATGTATTTGTGCAACCTGCATTTTTCTTGGCAGGAAATTGTGCAAGAAATGGCGTGGCCAAGTTGTCACGTTAAAAAACTTGTTTACTACTCATGGATATCCATGGTTTACTTTAGAAACTTGTTTTCAAGTATTTTAAGCATAAGGATTTGTGACCATATACAACATATCAGGTTAACTTCTTTAAGTATTCTATCAAATGAGTAACATCCAAATAATTATCTTCATTATCTAGGGACTATTAAGGAGTAGTGATTTAATTTTTCTACAAAAATTTTATAAGTTGAGAGTTTTAAAAGAATGTGGAATAGAATTCAAAATAGACACACCAATTCTAGTGAAAGATTTTTTCATTTTTTCAGTTCTAGAGAAATTGACAGAGAAACATTCCTTGGCAGATAATCGTGTAATAAAATCAGTCTGGAATATCCCTAAGTTTAAGGACAGGGCCAACCGGTCACGCGACACTTTTCAACCAATGAGAAGGCGCGCTTATGTTTATCAAAACACAAATCAAAACATCAACATGTTGATCAAAACTTTTCACAACAGTGGACGGAGTCGGACAGAATCAGTCATTGTTTGGAGCCCCTCAGGCATATTTGCATGTGACGAATGTAGCCATTTTTTATTGGCTATTACACTCATGAAGTATTAATGAGTTTAGAAGAATGTTTTCTACCACAGTCCTTGCAAGCTCCTTTCTTTCTGCAATCTTGCACTCTATGGTACGGTTTCAGTTGAAGCAGAGTCTTGCTTCTCACAAACTGTGCACGCTCCTCAGAAGACTCCCTTTCTGCTAAAGCTTGTTGCTCCTCAAACAACTTCAACTTTGCCTCCAAGGCTCTTCTTTTGGCTGATTCTTCAACATATCTTTGTCTCACAGAACTTGCTTTTGCTAGTACTGTCCACAGATCTACCACCTATACCTGCCTGACTGATTGAATCTTCAGATAAAACATCAGAACCAGGCGAATTTGCATTTGCACACTCAACACCAACAATCCAACCAGCTACCTTTTCTTTCAAACAACTAACAGCGTGATACTCGGCATGAAAATATTCGTAAGCTTCCTTAATACTACCGACATCAGCAGGACTCTTGATGTACAACTCATGAGCTCCCTTGATTTTTTCAAATGCTTGATTAAGCTCAAATACTTTGTTCTTTACGCAATCAACGTCAGCACCAACCAATTCAGAGATTTCATTCCTCTTCCTTGTAAGCACTGACTTAAAACCAGCTCTAGTTCTTTTCTGTTAGGTACATTCTTGCACATGTCTGGCTTCTTCACCATGCAGACCAACCATTTCGTCGCTAACTGCATTTGCTTCATATTCCATGGAGACACTGGTACGTGTTTAAACTAATGTAGCTGCCAAAAACCACAACCTTCAATTTGTACCTACGTGGAGATACTACTAGTCAAACTCAAGTACAATAACCAACTTCACTTTAAACATGGTCTCTAGATGGAATACAAAATGCATGAAAATTACAGAAATAAATTGAAAAACTTACACTAACACTTAAAACCGACAAAATACAGCAAGCGCTAATAAAGGAAACTTACAAACACATGTGAAGACGTCCGGCTAGTACGATGAAAACTGATTACTAAATGCAGAAACAAATACACCCTGAAACTTAGCACAAACACGGCAAACACCTTTTCACATGTTAACAACCGCGCGGTCCTGGGCCTAAGTAAAATCCTGCCGGTCGGATAAATAATAAACCGAATATAGGCATTAAAAAAAAAAAATGGAACTACAGTATCGGATCCAGTGGGCAGCGTCATTTTGGGTCTTGTTGTTATCCCATATTTTGCTCCAGAATCATCATTTTCTTTATTGTAATACCATAATACAACATAATAGCCGAGCCCATTCCTTGGGCCTTGGGTTAGAATGAGGTAGAAGTCTATTTGATGGAGAATGTTTTTCTTAGGATGTGAGATGTTCCAAGTAGTGTTATCTTCTGTAGTTCATGTATTTTGATGTTACACGGGATCTGTTGTATATCTTTTTCAAACCCTCTCTTTATTAGTCCCAGGGCCCGTATCACTACCAGAATTGGTGTAGCTTTCATCCTCCACACTCTGTTATTATTATTATTATTATTATTATTGTTATTATTATTATTATTATTATTACTATTATCATTTTTATGTGCTTCAGCACTCTGAAGTAATGTTTACATAATCTCAATTATGTCCTCAACATAAGAACACTGAAATTGTATTTTCAGGTCAAAGTATACTTTTAGCATACTTTCACTGTACTTTTGCTTTGAAGTGATGGCAAGATGACTTACTTCTAATATATTCTCAGATTGTGTCTTTAAAGGGATATTATACTTAAAGTAAAATTTAATATTTGAAGAATAAATGAAGTACATTTGCCAAATATACTTTATTTACAATTTTCTTCTTGAAGTACAAATGACGTATATCTCTAATGTACTTTCTTTCTGAGAAGTACATATTAAGTATACTTAACTTCTATAAGGGATCAATGTACCAAAAAAGGCAGTATAGGATCAGCTGTTCTGCCTCTCAGCTAAATGTCCTTCTTCCAATATTCATATAAAATTATTTATGTGTGCTTAGTAATTTTTACCTTTAAATAGGTGTTTTGTGAAAAAAAGTGGCTCAAAAGTTGGCAAAACCACGTCGACTTCCTTGAGTGGGCAATTAAAGAAAAATTTTTAGTACTGATTTCAACTGTTTTTATTTTCGAAAATTAGGACCAGCTTCTCTCAGTGTCAAGAATATATTTTCTGCCATTGGTGACTCCGCAACCTTTACTTGTAATGCTGTGAATGTTCCAAGTCAAAGGTTCTCTTGGTTGATAATGAAGGGTGGAAAGACTGAGAAGATTGTCGGTGATGCTCATTATACCATCTCTTCATCTGGCACTGGATTCTCTGAGCTCATTATCGCAAATGTCTCTGCTGTTGATAAAGGGTATTATATCTGTAATGCCACTATCAATGAGCTAAATGAAGCCAGCGGTTATTTACAAGTACTTCAAGGTATATTCAGTTTTTATTCTCAGATTAAAGAGTACAATGTGGTTGATTTTTGCAGTAGAAACAACAGTGATAGGAGCTATACAGGCTGTACAGACTTACGAAGCTCTCCAGAAAGAATATCCCTAATGCATTTATGCCACCCTATTCTAGAAATTGTAGTCACCCCAGGTCAAGTTAACTGCGCATTAATTGAAAAATAAATCTGTTAGCCGTTTCCACGCCTGGCAACAAATTTAAATCTGCATTCCTGGTGCATAGCAAGTAGTGTGGGCTACTGACAACTTCTTAGTGTTCGGTCAAGTTGGAAAATCTTTTTAAACTGGATAAAAGTTCTTTGAAGACATTCATATCAAATTCAAAATTTAACTGAGAACGCAGAAATTGGTCAATTAGCTGTATATTATACACTCTTGAGTGCACAGAATGATATTCAAATCTACAACTATTAACAGATTCAAAATTCAAAAATCATATTCATTAGTGGAAACTTGGACAGTATGCTAGACCTGGCATGACTGTAAGTCCTCAGGTCCTATTTAAATCTATTATTTACATTGTACTCACTATCTCCCTTTTCATTTCCTAAGAGCCTTGAGTTAATTTTGGAAACCAGAGTTCTGCCTTTAGTTAACTGAGTATTCTGAAGGTTGTGCATGCAATAAACTTTATTACCACGGACCAAAGTACAGAATGTTTGTACCATGCAGCAGTGTGTTTGTCATTTTTTTTTTTCAAAACAATGTATAATAAAACAATTATTGCATTCAGGTTTAGTGCTACCTTATATAATCAAGGTCTTGGCAACTTGATTAATATTCAGGATATCTCAAAACTCTCATCTAATACAGTGTACATGTCAGTGTTTAATTGTAATTCTCGTATTGACATTGTATCACCAGAACAGCATGGTTTTGTGTTTCTTATAACAAATTACTTATCCAAAAATTTAAATTTATTTAATGACCATCCCCTATTAGTTGGTTATGAGGTTTTTATGTAATTGATTTTTATGTTATTTTAATGTTTAGATATGTCTGTATCATACGAGTCTTGCCCAAACTTGCCATACAATGTAAGAGTTGGTAGGAATGAACTGAAACTTTGTTGCCCAGTCAGTGGTTATCCAAAACCTACTATTACCTGGGAAAGGAATGGGATTCAGTTGCAGAAGAGTGAGAACCCCTTGTATTTCATATCTAAAGTGACAGAAGAAGACTTTGGAAACTATACTTGTACAGCAACTGATGGAAAATCTTCCATTCCATCCGCTATCAGTGTCAGAGATGAAATTGGTAAGTAAATAAAAGAAATAACAGTATTGCCTTAGTCTCTTTTGAGAGGACACTATGGCATTTGGTGTTTGCTGTAAAGGGTTCCTGCTTAAAATCATTGTCAGCTGAACATGTGTACATGTAACCTCCCCTGAGTAAAACAGGATCCTTCCCTTGTAGAATCAGACACTATGTAGAACCTATGCAAAGGCTATGTCACAAAGCTATGTAAAACCTATGTCAATGAGCCATACAGTGCTTTAACCAGATCCTATATTGTTTCTATTTGTTTTGTTTCGAAAATGCTACGTTTTCGCTAGTCAAACGGAACCTACTTACTTGATTTGCACGCAGCTTGAAAATCCTTCAAAGTCCTTGAATTTTGAAATATAAGTTCAAGGCCTTGAAAGTCCTTTTAAGAACCCTGTACTTAAAAGCTATGCAGTTTTTGAAAGTAGGAACAAAGGACGAAATGACAGTTCCACATAACCTACTTACTTAGCTTTTGGAAAGAGATTTTAGACCTCATAGTCAATCTTACAGAACAATCCTAGAAAATAAAACAGCCTTCACATAGGACTGAAATAGAGTTCACATAGCAAAATGGAACAGGGAACAATTGATTAAGTAGCTTTTGAATAGGCTAGGGTTTTCTTAGAATTTAGATAACCCAGGAATAGAGAAAGCATGATAAGTAGAGCCTTTACTTAAAGTTCACATATAAATTTTGCGTAGCTTTAAAATAGGGAAAACACTGAGCAAATTACTTTTACATAGGCTTGAAATAGGATTTTAAACTTATTGGATTAGGTAAAACATATGACATACACTGCCTAGAATTGACATAGAATTGACATATTCTTTCATGTGTGTAGGTTTCGATTTGCTTGAGCAAATGTAGGTTTAAAATACGCTTGTAATAATCACCAGAAGAGGAAAACTATTATAAACATATGACATAGAATACGTTTTGCATTGGTAAGAAAGAGGTTTTGAAAAGAAAAATTGAAAAAGTTTTGCAAAATAATACAACAGACACTAACACACAAAATACAGAATACATTTTCACGATTGGAAGCGGTTTCATAGTCGAAACCTTAAGTTAAAGTTTGGTTAATTTGCTTATTATGTTGACTCTTGGCTGATGTTGTGGTCTTCAGTACGATACAGTTTGCTTGGGAATGCAACGATTAAGTATCTGAAAACAGAAAATGGAAATTGTAGGGTATGTAAACACAAAAACAACCTGATTGCTAAAACTGCATGAAATGAATGAGTATTTAATGTGTGATCGATTTGGTGACCGATCCAACTTGTTCGGATGCGCAGAAACGGGAGACAACACAAGCAAATCGAGACTTAAATTAAGAGAAGCATCACTTACCGACGTTAGGAGTACTTACTGTTGAACCTGGCAAGAAAAAGTCTTAAATTAAAATTAAAAGAAGTGTCTTCTTTTAAACGCACGCTTGACAGTTCGACCTCTTTATCTTGTTTGAAAGCGCCCGCGTGGATACAGACACTTTTCACACCTTTTCATTGGTTTAAAATGCCTACGTGATGATAACACGCAAAATGCGCATGTGTTGAACTCACGGGCTTCCCTGGGAACTAGTGGAAACAACAACATGGCGGACAAACACCGAGGACTGCAGCGTTTCGGCTTCGCAGTTTTAACCGGTTTCATTCAGGAGACATCTATGCATGGAGGTATCATTTCAAGTGAAGACACACTAGGGAAAAGCTAGAATGGAAAGTTAAGTCAAGAATGATGGATGCAACGACTGCTTGACGAAAATGTTGTCACTAAGGATTTATCTGCATGCACAAAGAAAATTTTTTGTATTATGATTTTCAAGCTGTTTAGTTTGTGTAAGCGCTATTTAACCTGTACCATCCTCATGCCTAGAATTTTAAATGCTATGATAGAATTATCACATAGGAAACGCATAGACTACATTATTTCTCATATAAGTGAGGTGGGAAGAAATACGTTTATGTAAAAGCTATGTAACCTTTATCTCAGGATGAAGGTAAATTAAAATGTCACGTAGTAAGGCATAGACTGCAAATATGTTTCATTCACGTAGCATAGAATATACATAGCCCTATGTAAAAGCTAAGAGACTTGTTGGAAATAGAAGTGAACACCAAGATGCTTAGCCTCCCACACAGGCGTTTCTAGGGGAGGTCGTCTTTCACCCCTCATGAAAAACGAGCTCCCCTTAAAAACTCCTGCGTGGGAGGCTACCAGATGCTATGTAAAAGCTATTTTGCTTTGATGGTCTTGTTGCATAGTGAATACATAGGATGCAAATCGTAAGGAAAAGCAGAACTTTCTATTGCATAGTAAATACATAGCTATGTCAAGACTATGAAAAGATTTTGAATAGTACTTGCACAGCTACGTACTTTTCAAATAGCCTTAACATAAATTCAACGTGGATTTTTCATACTTTGGACTTTGCTATGTTGTATGTCACATAGTTAATTACATAGGCAGTAGTGAACATAACATAGCTGAAACATAGTAAATAAATAGCATGAGCATAGGCTTTTCATATGTCTGGTTCTACAAGGGTTGGTGTAATAGTGTGAGGGCTCAAGCTTACCCCAAAAATTGCAAAAATTTACAAGCAAACTAATGAAAAAACACATAAAGTGTAATCATGGTTGAAACACAAAAGGTATGCAGATAAACGTTAGACACATTCCTTTGGTAACAATGTCAGTGTTACTAAAAAGACCTTTGGTCCAAATAGTGCATAGACAGGGAAGAGGCCCAGGTTCCTGCACCTCTATTTCCTACCATTGTCGCCAATCCAAGTACTATGAACTTACACCCCTTGTTGGGGATAAGCACAGATTTCTTCGACTCAAACGGTGAAAACTAAAACGAAAATACAAAACATGTAGGTAGAGAGCAAAATAGAACTGAAAAACGAACCAAATACTTACAAGTTCTGTGCTCTCTCTACCATACAAACAACGCAACAACTATCACAGATCAACACACTAGTCACATGGAAAAAGAAGTCACGTGACCAGTGGTCAGGTCCCTATCAAAAAAACCTAACAGTTTTCGGATAATTTTCATGTCCGATTTTTAAATTAGATTTGTCCCGAACATCCCGGCCGCCTTGGGGCGATCGCGTAGAACGTCCCAACAGTTAAACTCAGCATCTACACCGCATCTACTTCTTTCACATCGTTCTCAAGCAAGCACAACTTCTGTATAGGACGAACATAGACAGCATCCTTGGTCTTGACTTTCACAGTCCGTACTAGACCATCTGCACCCGGGTACGTCTCCAACACTCTGCCGAGATTCCAATGCCCTCTAGGGGTGTTGTCGTTAACAAGAAGAACCAAGGCGTCGGGTTTGATATTAGGCAGCACTCTTCGCCATTTACCTCGTTGTTGGAGGGTTGGGATGTACTCCTTCAACCACCTTTCCCAAAACAAATTAGCCAAAAACTGAACCTGCCTCCACTTCTTTCTGTAAATGTCAGTCTTCTCAAAGACTCCAGGAGGCAAACAGATGATCTTCCTCTGCATCAATAGGTGGGCCGGTGTTAGCGGTTCGAGATCGTTCGGATCGTCCGAGTTCGCTGTGAGGGCTCTTCCGTTAAGGATACGCTCAACCTCAGTAACGAGTGTTCGTAGAACCACATCTGTCACAGTTTGCGCCCCCAAAATGGACTTTAAGACTGTCTTTGCACTTCGAACCATACGTTCCCACACGCCAGACATACTTGATGCAGTCGGGGGTTGAAATATCCATTTAAAGCCTCGTTGTATCAGCTCTCTCTCTATCTGCCCTTGGTTCCATTCCTGGAGACTCTTCTTCAATTCTCGTTCGGACCCAACGAAGTTAGAACCGTTGTCACATCGTAACTCTTTCACGTCTCCCCTTCGATTTATAAAACGCCTTAAACACATGATGAACTCATCAGTATCCATAGAGTTAACCACTTCAAGATGCACGCTACGGGTGGTCAAACTGGTAAACAAGCAACACCACCGTTTCGCGGTCCCTCGGCCATGTTTCACATGAATCGGGCCAAAGAGGTCCATACCAGTGAACGAAAACGGTGGCTCATAGGCTGTAAGTCGACATTTGGGTAAGGGTGCCATCTGCTGGGTCATAGGTTTGGCGTTAAGTTTCTTGCAGGTAAGGCATCGATTAAGGACCCATCTAACCAATACACGCACTTGAGGGATCCACAAATCTTCCCGCAACTTTGCAATAACATGTTCCCGTCCCAAGTGACCAATAAGGTGGTGAACGTGACGTACAACCAACTTGGCGACCGGATGGTCTCTGGGAAAAATCATTTGTTGGCCGAGTGTACAGGAGGTCGGCTTGAGCTGACCACGGCCATTAACTCTCAGGATTCCGCCTTCGTCAAGTTTGGGATTCAGTGACGCAACCTTGCTTGACGGCTTGACCGCACCGTTGGACTTCAAATCTTTAATCTCCTGTGCATACGCCAATCCTTGGACAATCCTCACAATTGCTGCAGTTGCCGCGTCAAAATCGTCAACACTGAGACGTCCAGTTTTGGAGTTCTGTTTGTCCTTAACAAATTGTACAAAACGCAGGAGCCAGGCCATTCTGCGCCTGAGGCGGGACCAATCTGAACAGATAGTTAATAACACTCGGAGGGGCGGTTCTTCACAGCTTTCGACGGCCGTAGGCCTTGTATCTTCCTTCTTCGTCACGGACGGATTAGGGGAAAGTTGGACGGAGTGCACGAGAGCTTCCTTCTTTAACTCCAGACCTTCATCGGGTACGAATTAGCACTTGTCTGTGGACCAACAAGTTTCCGGCTCCCACAAGAAGTCAGGTCCACGAAGCCACCTATGGTCAGCAGTTAGCGAAGACGGGCTCATTCCTCGCGACACATAGTCTGCCGGGTTTAAGGATCCTGGCACATGATGCCAATCCTCTACAAGTGTGTGCTCCGTTATTTCTTCCACTCTGTTAGCTACAAAGGTCTGAAGTCTTCGTTTCTCGTTTCTCAGATAGTGCAGCACTATTTCACTATCAGTCCAAAGATACGTCCTGGAAATGTTCAGTTCAAGTTCCTCTCGCAACATCTTAAACATCCGGGTTGCGAGTACAGCTGCTTGCAATTCCAGTCTTGGAATACTAACAAATTTCACAGGTGCATTTCTGGCCTTACCAATAATGAAGGCGCAATGAACTCGTCCATCGGGGTACTCGCTTGGCAGATATGGTGATGCGCCATAACCAATCTCTGACGCATCTGAAAACACATGAAGCTGTAACTTGCATTGACGCGGGTCACCGTCCGACAGGAAATAGGACCGAGGGATGGACAACTCGGACAACAAGGGTAACTCAGTGTTCCATGCTCTCCACTTAGACAGAAATTCTTCGCTCAGGGGCTCATCCCATCCTATGTTAGCCTTCCATAGGTCTTAAATCAGGCGTCGTGCAGACAAAGCCACTGGTGCTGCGAAACCCAGAGGATCAAACAATGAACAAACAGTGGAGAGTATACCGCGCTTTGTTTCAGGGCGAACTAGGCTTCTTATTTCGAACCCCAACGTATCATCTCCAACAGACCAACGTACTCCGAGTGCACGCTCTATAGGTAGCTCGTCCAGGTCAAGGTTTAGATCTGGCTTAGATCGCTTATCATTTGGGACAGCACTTAGTAGTCTCTTGGAGTTCGACGTAAACTTGGTCAAGTTAAATCCGCCTCGAGCGAGCAGTTCTACCATGTCATGGGCTAGGCGAATTGCGCACTGTTCATCATTCTCAGAGGGAAGAGCATCGTCAACATAGAAATTTCCTTTCACAGCTGTAATAACACTAGAGGTGTACTCTTCGGCATTGTCGTCGGCCACACGGCGCAAAGTTGAGTTTGCAATACAGGGGGAGGAAGCCGCTCCGAAAATATGCACTTGCATGACGTATGTATCAGGGGGATTATCATATCCATTTGTCCACCACAGGAACCTCAAGGAATCCTGGTCTTCCTCACGCACACGTATCTGATGAAACATCTTTTCGATGTCGGCAGCGAACGCTATTTTCCCCTGGCGGAAACGTAGGAGAACACCAACCAAGTTGTTGGCTACATCTGGTCCAGTCAGCAAGTTCTTATTAAGCGAAGTCCCCTCGCATTCAGCTGCTGCATCGAACGCAATGCGCACCTTGCCTGGTTTGGTAGGACTGGTTACAGGGTGATGCGGAAGATACCAATGTGTTTTAGACTCTTTGTTTAACTCTTCTTCTGACAACTTGCGAGCGAACCCACTGCTGATTTTACTATCCATAACTTCGCGGTACTTAACGGCCATTTCTTCGTTGCCAGGTTTCGTAAGACGGCGTCTCAGGCACTCTAGACGGTGCTTGGCCATGGCTACATTATTCGGAAACTGGCGTTCTTTCTCCTTCCACAGCATACCGACTTCGTACCGACCGTCCACGCAGCGGGTGGTGGTCTCAATTATCTTCAAGGCTATTTTGTCTTCCACCGAGAGGGGTTTCTCATTTGATTTCAGTGTCCCGTAATCCTCCAGATTCCAAAATTTTTCAATGAGAGAACGCGGTTCAGGGTCAATCGAGACAAAGTTTGCTGAAACCCCTTGACGACAATTGGCACCATAAGGACCACAAACGCACCAGCCCAAGGGATAACGACAGCCATAGAGCCCTTTCTTCTTATCTTCAGGGACTCTAACTTCCTTCTGTAAATGTGCATAGGGAATATTGTTTCCAACAAGTATAGAGACTCTCTTGATGTCAACCTCCGGGAACTCTACATCACGTAAGTGCGGGTACTCAATAGTGTCAATCTGCTCCGGAAGAGTACAGCGCGACTGGTTGAGGTTAGGCAGGACATAGGCCTCCGACACGTCAATACTCTCCCCGGAAGTATCCACCGAAGTCAAGGTAAAGGACACACGTTTCGACTCTACCACATTGTCACTACTTGAAATCGTGTTAATTCCGATTTTCACGGGTGTTCCTTGAATACCAAGGTGATCAACTAAATCTTGTTCAATGAGGGTGTCAGTGCAGCCACTGTCTAAGAAGGCGTAAGTGGATACAGTGTTACCATTCTCAGCAGATATAACAACAGGTATAACGTTCAACAGCACTTTCGCTTGCACAGTCGCAACGGCAGCGGACGATATTGGCACCTTTCCCACAGACTTGTCATACTTGTCAGACTTGTCTCCGCTCGCGGCTGGAGTGACATTTCCCCTTTCGCTGTTTGGGGATTTAGACGTCGCCAATGGCTTGTCAGACTTATCACTAGACTCTCTATTATTCCGTGGGATGAAGCGACGACCACCATAATTACTTTCAGAGTGCAGAAGAGGAATGTGTCGACCGGAACATACTGAACATGCTGGTGGGTCCGGACAGGAGCCAGAACCGTGTCCGGGCGTTTCAAGACCACAATTAAAACAAAATCTACAGGATGCCGCATACTGTCTTCGCACTGCCACGTGTTTGCACTGTTTGATAATAGGGCATTCTTGGAGTTTGTGACGCTTACTTGATTTGCAAATTCCGCAGTGTTCAGTGTTCTCAGAAGCAGGAGTTTTATGATCAACGCCGGTAGTACTGATTGTGGTGTTCTTTACTGGAAGCTTTGGAGGAAGTTTGGTATTCTTGTTTTCCCGCTTAAATGTCTGCGAGCCGAACACCGGGTCATTTCTGATAGGCGCTTGTTTGTGCACAAAATCAGCGACGTCCTTTAATCGAGCGGATCTTCCGGACTTCACGAGCTCGTAGTTCACGGTTTGCCACTTTAGGATTAAGTCGTTAGGTAAACGGTTCACGATGCGCCTGAGGTTCGTCGCTACGCTCGCCTCGCGTTCAACGTCTCCCTTGAGGATCCTGGTGGCTGCATTTAAGTTCTCAGAGAAATTGAGAAGACCAGTATTGTCGCCGTACGCCAACTTGGGGCCAGATGCGAGCTCTTCCACACATGCTTGCGTCACTCTCACCGCTTGGCCAAAACGTTCCTCCAACGTTTTCATAATCTCGTTAAACGTACAACCTCTATTACGCTTCACAACCTCTAACGCTTCTCCCGCCACGAATTTAGGCAGATACTCCACTTGCTGGGCATCAGTGAGCAGGTCGCTTTCGAGGTGCGTACGAACTTGTTCACGAAAAAAGGGGAACTCGGCTGGATTACCACTGAACTGTGTCGGCTTTATTCCGCTAAGATATTGTGCTTTCCACATTGTGGCAACATGATCACGGGGAGCCTGGTCCATGCTGGAGACGGTCTGCGACCTCCCGAAGTTAACACGTTCAGAGGACTGGGTCGAGTTAATCCCCGCAGAGGGAGTGGTGGTGTTTAATCCCTTCACAGACGATTCATTGTGGCTCAACATAGTGTCTGACGGTCTTGAAACTGCTGGATACTTTGGCTCCGTTGATTGAGGTGTTCCACTGGATATCACATACACGGCACTCGGTTGACTGTTAAACCCATCTCTAGAAACATACTCAGACGTAACTGGGGTGGAGTGTGATTGCTTGTTAACAATAAACGTAGAAGTGTTCAAGGCACTAGGCACAACAGGGCGGAGTTTACTTTCAGTCAAGTTATCCATTTCAATTTTCCATTCAAGCTCAGCCAATGTTGCTTCCTCTTCAAGGCGCCTAAGTTCCATCCTTTGCTTATATTCATGAGCCACTCTTGCTGCTTCTGCATCTTCCTTTGCCCTAGCTCTTGCTAAGTCTAGTTTCATTTTAGACACCAGTGCCCTCTTTAGTGATTTCTTCTGTGAGGAAACTGATGATGCCTCAGAATGTTTGGTAACATGAGTAGCAACGCTGTGCACTGACTTATTGTCATCTTGTTTCGGATCCCAGACTGGTAGTCCGCGGTCCATTCCAAGTTCGTCATGCCGGGGGTCTGGTCTTCTAAACAAACCCTCACACTCATTGATAATATCGTCCACTTCACGTTTCAGAGTAGAATAACGTTCTTGTACATGTTCTAAGCGTTTTCTCTCGTTAATTCCTGCAAGGTACCTCCCATGAAGTCCCTCGAGCCTGTCCTATTTTTCCAAGAGCAAGTCAACAGATTTCTTAGCTTCCTCTGGATTCAGTGTTACATGAATTTCAGACTGAATTTCTTTCAATAAACTGTCGATTTCCTTGCTAATATTTGACCACTGCATTGCCGTACTCCTCTGGTCCCGTGAGTCCCTTTTCCGATCCGATTCCAAAAATTCAACGCGAGTAGTCGGCGGGGGCCTGGGACGAAAATGATAGCCATCGCCTTCCCTCGAAGCGCTCAATGGCTGTGAAAAAACATTCGTAGAAACACAAGAAGGTAAAGAAATATCGCTCCGAGTTGAAACCGCAGGTAACTGAATCGAAAAATCGGGCAATCCACGATCCATTCCAGATCCAGCGTAATCCAAACTTATACCACGACCACTGTCGAAGCCAACGTTCAATCTATTCGAAGCATCCATCGATCACACTTGAAAACATGCAATTCCAATAGAACTTTTTTCACTGATGTTGGGGATAAGCACAGATTTCTTCGACTCAAACGGTGAAAACTAAAACGAAATACAAAACATGTAGGTAGAGAACAAAATAGAACTGAAAAACGAACCAAATACTTACAAGTCCTGTGCTCTCTCTACCATACAAACAACGCAACAACTATCACAGATCAACACACTAGTCACATGGAAAAAGAAGTCACGTGACCAGTGCTCAGGTCCCTATCAAAAAAACCAAAGAGTTTTTGGATAATTTTCATGTCCGATTTTTAAATTAGATTTGTCCCGAACATCCCTCCCCATTCACACCAACTAAACATGATTAACTGTACATAGTTTAGGTAATCACTGGGTTAACTAAACGTGTTTTACCGAAAAACTGCTCACATCGAAAAGGTGTGCAGGAGTAACTTTCAGCCTCGTCTTGACATTTACAGCCTCACTTTCATAATTTAAACATCACGCACTCTAAAAACAACGCAATCTAATAAATCGTAATCTCCATGTGGAGTGAGTTTTTAAGGTGGCTCCATCATTAATACAGGCGCATTGAGTTATGACGAACTTTTCGTCATAACTTTTTCGTTGTTAGGGACTTGTCAGAAATTAGCTGGGGGGAGGGGGGGTGGAAACAGAGGGAGGGTCACAACTTTTTGAGACTCAGAAAAGGGAGGGGTCATGAAAAATGGGCCGTTAAAAGGGGGAGGGTCATGCAAATATATGCCCGTGATCATGTAGAGGTTCACTCACAGAAGAAAAACAAAATTTCTTTATTTCGTAAAAAAAAAAAGAGCAACGGAATATTATGGATATAAACTGTGAAGTATTTAACAAACATCTACTTTTCATTTATAAAAATGCTATAGAGGCTTATTGCAATAACGAATAATGTTGTTGTTAATGTTATTATAGTTTTGGCTATCCTTTTCATCCCTGTCTTCAGCATCACCATCAATGCTGCTGTGAGCATCTTGATCATCATCATTTATGTCATCAGCATTTTATTTTGTTTATTTTATCTTATTTTATTAGCTTCGCATTGATACAATCACTTTCATCATCATCATGATTTTCATTTAAGTTGAAGCGTAGATATTGCTTGATAATGTCCTGTGATTCATTGGTGAACAACCCTTCTCAAAGATATATGGCCTTTGTGTTTTGAGGAACCCACTTTTTCCTTCATAATGAAGAAATAATGGGCCAATAGCTTCTGTAATATCACGCGATTCTTGCTGAGGTGTAATATGGTTTCAATAACTCCTTTGCAGTTTGCTTCCATTCTTTTTGCCCTAGCTTTCTTTGCTTTGCTTTTATTTTGCTTTTGTTTCCTTTTTTTTCTTGTTCATTTGTTTGTCTTGTTGGCTTGGAATCCTGCACCTTAAAGAGCCTGGAACATTTTTCTTTCAATTCTGTAAGGTGGGGAGGGTCATGATATTTTAGACCAAGCTCAAGGGGAGGGTTAGCAAATTTCACTCCCATTGCAGGGATGGGTCACCTAATTTCCGAACCCAAATTTAAAATTCCCACCCCCCCTCCCCCCCTGCTAATTTCTGACAAGTCCCTTAACGCGACGGTTCCGAAACTTTGCAAAGAACATCAGATATCATTCGGA
>NC_133210.1:21491952-21501952 GCF_958299795.1 Porites lutea | reverse complement strand
TAGTTATGAAGAACAATGAAGAGGATGCACCTAAAACCACAGTATGCGTGAAAGTGTCTGCTTTGAACTCAGCTGTTGGAGTCATCGCTAGAACCAAAGACCCTTCATGCAAAACAATGGGTAAGCTTTGATTATAGTGGAGCCTCCATTGCTATAGAAAATGGGAACCTATCGAAGCGAGAACATTTAATTATGACGTCAGCGTATGTTCGCCCGTACGGACTGGTAGGGAGGTGCTAATTAGGGGCTAAGTACACTGCAGTGGAGGGTTGGGGGAATCCAAGACATGCAGCTTGTGTTTGTCGTGGCGAAACGTTAACCAGTTAATACCGAGAGGCAGCCAATGGAGTTTTTCCAAGAATCTTGAATTTCGTCTGTTTGACTTACCACAAGAAAACTTATAGTTATAAAATATTGTTTTATTGAAGGATGTGCTTTTAGCTCGGTGATGTTTTGGTCACGCTTCAGGACCAGTCCTCTCTCAGATTGGTCAAAGTTTTGACATGGAAATTCATGCGTAAAAAGTTATGCAACATCTTCAAACTAAAACGTCTCAAGATTCTTTTTTTGGCTCAAAGTTTGTTTTATAATGTTTTTTTAAAATTTATTTGCGGTCAAGGAAAGCGTCGCGTAAATGGCCGGATTCATCAGTTATTAGATGGCAGTATTTTAGGGTTTTCGATTTCGAGAGAAAGAGGCCAAATTTTCCCCTTAACGAACAACGCAGGAGTCAGGATTACGCCTCCAAGACTCATCAATAAAAACAAAGTGTATCCCGCTTTCTAAATTTCTAAGGATACTATTAAAAGATTAAGTAAGCAGACAGATAGAACGTGTGGAACGTTCCAAACTCATTCAGACGAACGTAACTGAGCAAGACGTCGACCTTTTCATGAGCTTAATTAAGTTTTGTTCGTCTCATGAAAAGTTCAACATCTGGCCCTGGCCATTCACCTTCAGAAATAGCGATAAAAGACACTACTGTGCTACTGTGCTATAAATGTTGGAATAGAGGTACGAATGTATGATATCAAACGAATTAAGAACCTGTTCTTTCAAGGCCAGATAATTCTGTATAATCGAGGTGAACATGGTTCACCATAGTAAATTCAATTAAGGAAGTAAGAAGTTCGCAAGTTTCTTCAAGCAAATAACTGTTTCACTACGATCCAAGTCTGAATAACTTGTCTGTCATGTATCAAAACGCATTGAACATTGGCAATTTCAATCAGCTGTTAAACTTAAGCTCTGGAAAGTATGGTGAACCATTTTGGTGACCCATTGTATCGTGTCACCATCGCTACACGGCCTACACCTTATATATAGGCGTAAGATAAATTAATGCAAAAGAATGCGTGCATTTGGAACTAATGTGTTAATATTACTACTACCCAATACGTACAATGTGTAAGCTTTCTAAAAACTTTGGAATGTTGTTTAATGAAAGAAAAAATAATTTGCTGTATTAGTTTTCTCTTTTCCTTGAAATCCCCAATTTTCGCCGGCAAATATCGCCAGGAAATGTGTATAATATAGACAAATTTCCTGCGATTTCCCGCCACTAAAGCCATCAGGGACTTGTCAGAAATTAGCAGGGGGGGAGGGGGGGAGGGGGGATGGGAATTTTATATTTGGGTTCGGAAATGAGGTGACCCATCCCTGCAATGGGAGTGAAATTTGCTAACCCTCCCCTTGACCTTGGCCTAAAATATCACGACCCTCCCCCTCTTGTATAAATGATAAAATCTAGTTCTTGCAAAACACTAGGGTGAGTCAGTATTATGAAAGCTCAAAATAGATTTCTAATCTTTTCTTTGTAATGCCATGTACATACATTTTAGATGACAGCATTAAGAGTCCGACTCTGATTCTGACAGCTGATCAGTCGACTCTCCTATTTCTCCCAGGTTTTTTTTTTTAACAAAACTAGTTATAGTTGTCACTAAATCTACCCCCGACCTTTTAAAACCCGAATGGAGACTCCTTGTGGTTGTCCATGTATTTGCCATGAACCTTTGAAATGCAGTTTTCGTATTAGAGTTTCTGAGTGTAATTCTTTTGTTCTCTTTTGTGTTTTCTCAATTATTACACTTTGTTTCCTGGGTTAATGAAAATCCTCATACATGACATGCCTAGGATGGACAATTGTTTTTTATACATCTCATAGTGAGTTCAACCAACACTGCAAATGTAATAGAACGCGTGTTAAACAGCAAAACCATCTTTTAATTATCTATTTGTAACTAAATTTCCTATAACTAATGTGTCGAACAGATGCTTTGGCTTCGAGTGTGACATTCTTGAACGCAACGTCGAACACAACTGATATAAATGATTTCGCAATAAACTAACCCTACAAAAACATGGACCACTGTTTCAAGTTTCTCACCTTTGAGATATTTCCCAGTTCATTTTTTCTGGCATGTCCTTGTATCAAATAAAATAATCGGGATTTCGCAATAAACTAACCCTAATCCTAACCCTAAACACCCTTTCCTGCGAGGTAAACAGAACTACCAGGCGTTGTTTGTTTATCGTTCAGACCCAATCTCGTCTTCATAACCTCTGTTAGTTTTGTCCAGCAGATAGGCCAACGTTAGAGATCCCTGTCGCTGTAAAAAAGGATCTCGGCCTCTGGGAACAAGATTGGTTCAGACCTCCGACAGAGATTATGTTATTTTTTGCCCTGTTTTGCTTGTAATTGTGAAGTTTTTCACAGACTAATGTTACAAGACTAATAATATACATGTAAATCTCGTAAATTTATCCCAAATAGTGCAGAAAGTTGTATTTTGTAACTTTTGTTTCGTGAGGATGAAGAATGTGAAAACAGTCGTAAATCACAAGCCATGTACATGTAACCATAAAGCAATTCTGATTTCAGCTTTATTCACTGTGGGGCATTTTGACCCACACTCCAGGAAAGAAACCACAAGAAGCAAAAGCCAAATAGCAAAATGCCAAATTCTTGACTGACAATAAAACATGGAAAATGTCTGGAAAGTAAAGCACTTTTCATTAAATAGAGGAAGTAGTGTGATTGAATTGTTGTGGAAAATTTTAAAGCCTTGTTTTCTGTTTGTCTGTATTTTAGCCGGCTTCGCGTTTGGAAGACAAATATACTAGATGATTGTACCCGCTTAAAGCCTTCTTCTTTTTACAACCAACACAACCACTAAGTTTTCCTTAAAACTTCTCCTTTTTCAGAAAACTGTTTTAAACAAGCTTGTGTACTTTAAACACGAGGCCATACATCGTCTCACACTTATCTAACGAGTCACCGTAAGAAACTTAAAATAATTTGCTCGCCTTTAAACGAGACAGAAGAATGCAATAAGTGAAACTCACCTGAGATGCAACTCCTGAAAGCTAGTAAGTGACACAGGTTAGAAACGCTCTAGTTTTCTCCATCAATCTGCTGCAAATTATAGCCTACATGAAGGTTTTTACAAAAACAGGCATCAATGAATCCACAGTTGCGACGCTTTCCTCAACCAAAACCCAAATAAACAAAACAAATCAAAGGAATCTTGTTAGCAGTTGTATTTCTTTCCGTGGGGGCAGTAGAAAAACTCGAAGGAGTTCAAACTCCAAGATTACAAAATGCTTCAGTTTTCGATAAACTAATTTCTAGCTGCTGCGTTTTGATCCATCAATATTGACCTGTCAACATTTTGACCAATCCTGGACGAGGTTGTCACTTGTAGGCGGGAACAGGGAGCTGTGACAAACGGTGCGCGATGACACGTAAAAGAGGAAAAGCGCAAGTCAAATGTTTGCATTTATGTCATCAACAAGTAATTATATGATTTTTCTTATGCAATGTGGGATAAATCAGCCTTGTAAATTTTTTAGTCTTTGACTAAATTTACCTGTACTGATTTATCTTAAATGGCACTCGAAGTCATGCAATTACCTATACAAATTGCACTCATTCAATATTCAGGACGATCAAAGCACGCGCTTTCCTTGCACAACAAACTATAAAAATGATGACAACATAAAGACGGGACGGTTCAGTCAGGTCAATCTACCGTTACGTAGTAAGCAGGGTAATAATATGCTTCAAGCAAAAACTTTGGAAAAAATCTTATTCTAATTCAGTTTCCAAAATCACCCATCCAGCCAGTCACTTCTGAATTTTGCCAAGCGCCAAACTCGAAGTGCGAGCTGTTGAGTGTTTGAATGAACAGTACCCTGTAATAGAGTTACGCTTCAAAATAGGAATATTTATTTAAAAAATCGAACACACCTAGTAGGAAGAGGTCTCGGAATCATTTTCGCTTGCATTTTACTTCTAGAACACCGTAATCTTCTAAAGTATTTGGTATTTGATGCACGCGGCATTATGAGTACTCCTGCGTGCGATTCATGTACGACTGAAAACAAGCGGCAAAGCGGTAAGAAAGAGATTTTAAAATACAATCAAGACAAGAAATATAATTTAATGAAACATCAAAAAGGATAACAATTTTTATTCACGAAGACATGTATAATTTGAGAGTGTCGTGTCCCTGAAAATCCTGAGTCGTGAATAAAACCTTGTAGATTTAAGCTTAAGTTTTAAGCCGGCTTCGCTGTGTTTGCTATTTTTCAAGATGGACTCGACACAAAAATATCTTTCAAAGCTTTCTTTTTACAACCAATAGGATAACTAAATATTCTTCAGGACGTTTTCTTTCTAGTGGCGGTCAGAAATTAAAATGTCTAAAGACTTTTTAAGTTCTGTACTAGGTCAGATCAATCTCAAGTATTGCAAACATGCGTTAAGTGATGGCACAAACAACGCTCGACTTGAGCCAAAGAAAACAGCAAGTGCAATACAATAAGCTTACCAGGGGAGGTACAGCTCCTGAAAGCCATCAAGTAAGGCCAGAATTCCTTAATACTTTTGAACCCTCTTACGCGTCAAGCGACTCATTTCTCAACCAAAAACCCAATAAACACGCTAGCCATGAATAACAAGATTCTTGACAGCAAATTTATTTTTTATTGTAGATTCAGTGCAAAAAGGCGGTTAAAACATAAGATCAGAGGACACAAAACTCTGTCAGCTTCAGCTATCAGTGAACAACTGTCTAGATGCTGCATAAATTTTCCACATGAACTTACAATACCTGTCAAATTTTGACCGACTGGTGATAAGAATGGGATGTAGAGTGTGACCAACGCATGACCATGCTACATAAAGTGGTATTGAGGTGCAAGAAACAACTTAAGAAACGGTCCAGATAAGAACGATAGCAACAACGGCAACGAACATGTTGGAATGCAAAAAAGGTGCTAACTTTTCTATTGTAGATTGGCTTAAACAGCAAAAGTTAACAAAACTTCATAAAGCGGTACATATATTCATCCTTACTTTCCAACTATCTTCCATATAACAAAATCTGGTCTCAGTTTGAATAACAAAGAAATCCTATGTGGGGAACATGTAAAATTGTAAACTTTTCTTGGCTATTGTTTTCAACTCTTGTGATTGGTCAAAATCTTTTAACACAAAAAAACACCCTTTCAAAGTGGAATGTAAATGCATTTTATTGTGTAAATGGCCTTCATGTAGGTTTATGCATTCTCTGTGCAAAAATGAGAACATTCCTATGTGGGGAAAGTACCGTTGCTGCATAACAAAAGAAATTGCTATCCACCTTACCTGGATCATTACTTAATGGCAGCAAAAACAAAAAAAACAAACGACACCAATTTTGTTGGTAGAAAAACGCGAAAATTTTATAGCAGCGGCGAGAAAATGAGAAATGCTAGAGGCCACTAAGGTGAAATTAGCGGCAGTGAAAAACCAAAGTGAACAGGAACACAAACATTTCCTCCATAAAATGTGTAACTAGAAAGTTTCTGGAAATTTCACGTTTTAGTCGTGCAAAACAACGGCAAGGAAACGAACGAAAAAAGTGTGCTGCGCGTGCAAAGCTGTATGTTTGAATACAGGTCATGTGATAATACTCTAGAGATCTGTTTCTTTCAAATTTCGTCTTATTTATGTGCATATCTACGCATAAATTGTGAAAAGACAAGGGGTGAAATTCCCTTGGACCTTTATTGGGGAAAACAAAACATACAAGCTTAAGAGGTCTATTACACGATTTTAGATTTTGCTTGAGTAAACTATAAATATTAAACAGAGCTTCGCTTTTAGCCCTGGCTAAATCTGTATATTAACATGAATGTGCAATAACCTCCCACACTAACTTACTACCAACATTTCTTGAATGTATAGAACCTAATTTTCTTCGCCATGGGGCTACGCTGGAATTCTTAGAATGAATATTCCAGTTATGATAAATAATCGACATAGTAGGTCAATCTGATTATTTCCTATGATCGATTACGAAATCTCAGCTGATTCCTAACATGTAATGCACTCTAACTGATTTAAAATCCATCCTCTGATTTGTGTTTAGAGAAAATCTAAAAAAACAGAGTATTTGAAGGAATTTCTTGTACATTGATTTGCTTTTAAGATGAACACGGAACCGATAATTATTTCATATTAAGAGCAATTAAATGCACTGTAAAATGTATGCCCCCAACTTCCGTGATAAACAACTGAAGCCGGTAGACAATGCCCTAGTCGATTCCTAAGAGGATGTTACTTTGTTTCTACATTCTGAAGCCAGTCTCGTTAAGGCTTGTTTTGTGTGACCTCAAGCTATTTATTACTTTTGAATAAAAAAAGTCCAATGGCCTATTTAAACTGTACATATATCTCAAAAACTTTAACAGTATATTTTTTGTATCCACTTGAGGTTGGGGAAATCCTTAAACTTTACTTTTCTTTGCATTGCAGTCATTAAAAAAACAAGTGACACTGTATACTAACACTCTGTGTTGGAAACATAACGTTGAAAACGGGTAAGTATCTGTCAAGGTTCTTATAACTATATTAATCGAGAACGAGACATTCTTTTTTTACACCAGTACTAGAAACTCTTAAGGTGATTCCTTAGTAAAAGAACCTAACATAGTTTGAAACTTGGTACACTGATTTAACAGGTCAAGAAGATGATAAAAAAGGAATTAAAAAAGTGGGGGTCACCGTGTCAATCGCGCAGCCCAAAACTAGACAAGAAGGAGAGATTTTTTGATGATGCAAGTGGTATCATTTGACTTAAATGTATTGTTTATCTACTTTCTTACCAGAAAATGCTTTTTAATGCCCTCGTTTTTACTTTACGCCCCAAAGTAGGCATAATTTGGACGCGTGATCTTCGACCCGCTAGAGCTCAATCAGTACAGTTAAGTAAAATTGCTAAGAACTGAACACAGATTTATGTCAATTTTTTCCCATTGAAAGGAAGCACTGTTCTTATGAAAATCATGAAATAAAAAAAGGGGGTCATTGTACTCGTTTTTGCGGTAGAGCTGCGAATGTGCGCGCCAAATGCATTTCCTCCGATTTTTGAGAGGACTGGGGCGACTTCAGTGGTAGTGGGAAGAGAGCATTAAAAAATCTGTTTTTGCAGAATTTACATCGAGGTTCTCCGTGAGGAAGGCGAACTGAGCAACACCCGTACTGCTTACGTTATGCACATTCCCAACACATTAAAGGTCAAATGAACCAAAGAATTGACATATTTTCTTTTGTCGCTTTACCTTCACCAAACACTAAAAGGAACCATCCTAAGTGAGATTTGGGTAAAGATTTTTCTGCCCAAGCCTTTATAGAAAGATAAAAGATCAAAATCTGAGCATTTCCGAAACCTTCACGAAAACGTTTCTGAAATGGCCGCGTGATAGACTGGAGACTACGTGACGTCAATGTTGGTCTTTCAGGGCGGAAAAACGTTCTGCGCAAGCTTCTGCGCATCCCTTATCGCCTGCGTTTGTTTGTCTCGTTCTGTGAGAGTTCTGACTGAGACTGAATGAAATACACGAGGTGCGAACGTTTGCTCCTTGTAAAGGCTTTTTTTTTGTTTTTGTTGTTGTTGTTGTTTTTTCGTCACTTGAAAATTACTTTGGATTCAGAACAACCAATGTTAAAGTAAAAACAGATCATCCGTCAGTCTGAGGAGGAATAAAACGTTTTGAACATTTCCAAAGAGGTTTGTATTTTTCTGATAATTGTGCATTCGATTTGTGAATTGATTTTGTGTCCAGTGCTTCGCCTTCTTTCGCCGGACTGAATTAAAACCCGCTTGTATTCTGTTATTAGTAGTTACGGTTAGTTTTTTTACATGCCCAGATTTATTTACCGTTGCAGAACCAGCTTTGTCCTTGTCTTATGTCAAAGAACCATAATCCTAACGCTTGCGAGTGAACAAACATGAGCGCTTAAAACTTCCTCGGAACTTTAGAAGGCCAGCAAGCTTAGTCGAGAAGAAAAGACTACTTCGATCATTTTTCTGTTGCTCGAGTAATAATAGTCAGAGTTTTTTTCCTTTAGTTTTTTCAGTTTTAATTACATAGTTTTGTTATCTTTCTGTACGCAAATTTTCCTTTCACTCGCTGTGAAGTAGCGGAGAACGACAACTGCCGGCAGTGACTCCAAAACAATTGACTATTTGCCCGTAAACAATTGCTGGAGCTGGATTTGACTGAAGCGAGCAAAGCAAATCCTTATGTACAGTTTTCTGTATTTTCTAATGATTCAGTTTGCCGAGTTTAATTTGCTTGAATGAAGACCCTCGCATGGACCAGTTATTACGAAAAAAAATAGTTAATCTAGCTAAGTAGTCGGAATCATGGCTTGGCTGCGAAGCTTGCAAATGATCTTTGGCTTTTAAGATCTTTAGGTAGGTTGTTTCCGTACAGAAAATTCACTTCTTCTTTGTCAGCAGGTATAAGAGCCTTAGGCCTTATGTTTTTTTTAATGAAAATTTGTTGTTTTGCAACATTATTGAAGCTTTTTTTAGTTCACTTAAGCTGAATTTTATGCATGATGGAATTGTTCTTTGCTTGTCGCATCTCTTTGCCAGCTTAAAGTGGCGTCTATGGTCCTTAAAGTGACCTCAATCTGTAATTAAATCATACATAATTGGAAAGAAGTTTTTGCAATAATGTAACTTTAACTTTTTTTGAAGGAAATCTTACTTACGCGTAGGTTTTTAACAGGTGTTATGCATGTTCAACTTGACAACACAAAGTAAAATTAATCTGCGCGAAACGATCAAGTTTAAAAAACTATGGTTGCTTTGAAACCGATCTTGGGGAAGATTTACTAGATAAAGATTAACTCTTTTTCTGTCCACATATCAACGCCAAAACTTCTACATAGAGGATTTTGTTTACGTTTTAGTGATCTGCGAAGCTAGAAGTGTTCGATCGAGCGTGGGTTTTAAAATATCAGCTCGAGTGCGACAAAGTTCAGTGACTTCAAACACATTGTTGGCAAACTTTAATTTCTTTCGGCAGATTATTATACAAAGATATTTTGTTTTTGTGTCCACGGTGGAGCTCGGGACCTTATATATTCAGGAACTTCCTTATATCAGCTGCTTATATGAACACATTTTGTGAATGCATCTTGAAAAAAATCGGACTTCCGCACGCATATTTCCAGTACAACTCAAGGAAATTAGTAAATGTCGTTAAAGTCCGTCTTACTATGATGTATTCTTCGAGAAAATTAAATAATAAGAAGGTTATAACCACAGCTTGCAACTTTTGAAGACAAATTGCCTGTTCTGTCCAGGTTTATGGCCGCACAAACCACTTTTGCGCCAAGTCGACTCGAAAATTCCCGCTTTTTTTCACCTGACCAACATTGAAGTCACAAGCTGTTTTTTCCGACAATTTTTCCGACCGCTCTACGAAGATAAGGGCCAAAAAACAGCAATTTTTAATTGAGAATATCTCGGAAATACTTGCTTCAATTGATCTGAAACTTCCTAGTATGTTTATTTGGTTCATATTAAACACATTTCACTAGAATTGAACTAAAATAAAAATTTGACCTTTAAATCTCCCCTCAGCAAGAAACAACTGCAAGCGAAAATTCCAAGAGCGTTTCTCTTCAGTGAACTTAATTTAATAATGTTACTTC
>NC_133210.1:21464452-21489452 GCF_958299795.1 Porites lutea | reverse complement strand
AAGCTGCAAATTCATCCCAATGTACGGACAAATGTTTCTGAACCAGAACCGGAGAATATTTCCACCGAACCTATAATGGACATTTTGAATTCAGTTGCCAACCGTGAAGGTCTCTCTTCTTCTGATGTTGAAGACTGGCTTAATGTCGAAAATGAGCTCACAACTTCGCCACAATTGTCCGATGAACAAATGTTAGAAAGCGTTGTCGGACAGTCTTCTTTCGAAGATGAAAGTGGCGACGATGAGGAAGATGAAGGCCAAGATGAGAAAATTGTTTCGAACTCTGAAGCTGTTGAATGTTTTAAAAAGTGTTTATCATGGATGGAAAGACAGAACAATGTTGACGCTATTCAGATTATGCAGCTTCGAAGAATGATGGAACTCTCAATGCGCACGCGAAGTTCTACTTTGATACAAACTGACTTACTTCAACATTTTAGGCCAATGTAAAAACATTTTTCATAAATTTTAATTGTTAATACACACGTGGACAGGTATTCACAATGGAGTGAAGATGCAGACGACATTGTATTCCAAGTGATTTGTAAAAGTGTTGTTTCACGATTAAATGTCGTTTTCTTAATTTAATCAGTTTTGCTGGGTCTTGCTATTCATAAATATTGATGTTTTCGATTATCCGGACCCTCGATTATCCGGACTATTTCGTCTGGTCCCAACGAGTCTGGATAATCGAGGTTCGACTGTATTAATGTTGACTATTTCGTCTGGTCCAAACGAGTCCGGATAATCAAGGTTCGACTGTATTAATGTTGAGATGGAGATGTGGGGGACGGTCATAGGTGTGGCATTTGGACTCTTCTTCTATCCCCTCTCTGGGAATTTGTTTTTTTTTTACCACAACCAAACTGTGGTTTGTAGAATCTCATTTGACTGATATTAAGCTGCGAAACTTCATTAAACAATAGTCTTCTGGGTTCAAACGTGAATGGGAAACTCCTTGTCAAATTGTTAGTTGGAATAACAGCTAGAGTATTGGTGTTAACACGGTTCAAAATGCTGTTTGTAATGGCATCTGTGTTGATATAAATCATATCAATGGAATTTGTTATATTGGGAAGATTACCATCCCCGTATTGCGTTTTCTTCACAATTTTCCCTGTAAATCCAATTAACTCACCAAATTTACTGTTTCTCAGATCCGGTTGGTAACTGTTGTCAATCTGAATGAGAATCTTGTGTGTCGATAGTACAAATGTTAGATTAAAGTAGTATACATCATCCTTTTTTGCATCAGTAGTTTTATGGCCCTTCTATTTCATGTACTGATGGAGATAATCATTCAGGTCTGAGTAAGTGTACATCCCATCAATAAATTTGACTGTTTCCCATGATGTGCCACCATCACGTGAATGTTTTATTTTATTCTTTTGATACTGATCTGAAATATTATGCCAACTGTACGTCATTGTAACCTTATCCAGTGCTATTTCGTGTGTCATATCATTTTGGAGTTTTAACACTGGATCGATTTTGATTATGAAATCCTCTGCTTCATTTTTCCCGATTTTCTGTCTATCAACAGATGAAATATGGATTGCTCTTTCTCGCATTATATTATTAGATTACATTATATACTCCTTCAACAGATTGTTAAGTTGGTTGTTATTCAGAACACCTAATTTGTTCAATGTGTGTGCAATTTTGGAAAATTCATTTTTGACGCCATTTTTTCCAGCCAGTATGGATCCACGTAACAATTCCAATCTGTCCAAAAGGTCGGCTGGGTTATTATAATAAACAACCCCTGAACCGATTTTTTTGTATTTATTACGGGTTCAGTGAATTGGAATATCACTTATTCTGTTCAGGTCATCAAATACCATTTTTGATAATGGCGAATATTTTTTTCTATTGAACTGCTTTGTGAGCAGATCAAGTGTATCAAAGTCCACTTGCTTATCATAGACTTTTTTACCATCCTTATGAGCAATTAGCTTAAGCTGGCCATAAAGTTTGGGCACACCAATGTTTACATTTCCATAAACACCAGTACTGGGGTTAATCTTATAAGCGTTTCTCTTTTTTTGTGTGTAAATACCCTTACCAACTTTCAATGTTTTTGCGCCTTCCAATACCAATTCTTTGTCTGTATTTTTTTATGATGTCAATTTCTTCAGTATACTCGGCAATTTCATCCTTATTTCTGTTTCTATTAGTTTTTTTTGTGCTTTAACTGGCTTTTTTCTGACCTAAGTCCTTATTTATTTTACCAGATTTATCGAATATTTGTTTCGCATAATTTGGCTCTTTTAAGGTTTGCAAAAAAATGTCAGCTGGTAATGGCAATTGCTGGTTTTGAATGAATGCCAGTTCTTCTTGAGTGAGTCCCTTATTCATATCAGCTACCATTTTAGGTGCCACCTCACCACTTGGGCCTGGTAATGCTAATCTTTCAACTTGCTCAGCATATGGGACAACTTGTTTTGAAACATCTTCTTTCAATTTACTACTCTCCTCTATCTCCTTATCAAACTTTTCGGTTAGAGGTTTCAGGTCTTTAGCAACCTTTTCATATGCATCCTGATCTCTAGTTTAGACTTCTTTTATAACACCCCTAACAACTTCAGTCATTTTCTCTGCTTCAATTTTAGGAATACTGAGTCTTTTGAATCTTTCAATATCCATAGTACTATTGTGTTATATAAAACCAGAAACTCATAGGGGGTTGAAACGTGTAACTCTCATATGTTTGCTTTGTCCGATGCTCGTGATTATTCATTTTCGAAAGTACCATATTTGGAACGAGAAGAAGAGATAACTGACCAATCAAACTTCGTAAACAACGTGACGTAATTTTCCTTCAGGTTTTCGTGTCCGCTTTAAAAAAATGGCCGACAAACGGGGGAAAAACTCCCGAAAGCCAAGAAAGCTTTCAAAGATTGAAACCAGGAATATTACCAAAACACTGAGCAGGATATTATTGCCTTACCACCCGGGCCAAACGTAACATTATGAAACCCATTGACGGCCTCGCAACTTCGTGAAGTTGTCACTTAAAAAAAACGATGCCTCGTTGACCCTCTGCACAGTCAGTAAACTTATACTCCAAATAGGCTTTCAAAATTCTTATGTTAAAAGTCTAGAATAAACAGTGAAAAATGTTTTTGAATAAAATTCATTAGCTGTGTATCGAAAAGTGTCCAAAACCTGAACCTGACATCTTTGCAAAAAGTGATGCTTGTAATGAATGTGAGAAGCATTTTAAAAGCTTAAATTAAGCTTTGCCGTTATGGACATTAAGGGTGGCACCACAAAACTGACATTTAAATATAAGCTATCTGGAACAACGGCAACAGCCTACTCAATTTACCCATTAACTCTGTATGAGCAAGATGTTGAACTAATCTAGAAAGATGGTAAAATAATACTCAGATCGTAAATTGAATATGGTTAAAATTATGTAACATATATTATATTTAAGTAATAACGAAATATTATCCTTATGGTGTGTCACTTAGTAAAGGACAATTGGAAAAGCTTTCGCGAGCTTACAATAATAATTCAGCAATAACAATCAGACTTGCCAGAAATGAGTTATCCAGTCCACACAAATTAATTCTCACCAAAACTCAGATCAATAAATTGAGAAAAGCAATGAGTCAGGGTACAGGGTCGGATATTAAAATATCAAAAACACAAATCAGAAAGGCTATTTTACAAGGTGGTAGTTTGTTTGGATCATTAATCAGTTTAGGAAGTAGGAAGCAAATTGCTACCTATGGCCATGCCCCTAGCCAAAAAGGCTATCACACCACTTGCAACAGGAGCGTTATCAGGTTTAGCCAGTGTCGGTGTGGATAGAATATTTGGAAAGGGCCAACGAGGAGGTTTTCTTATTCCAATGGATAAAATAGCACAATTGATTAATTACAAGCCTTTACTGACCACGGGGCAGAAAAAGGATGTCCTTAATGCTCTCCAAACAGGCAATGGATTGGTTATCAGACCGACGAAAACACAGCAGGGTGGATTTCTTGGTACTCTACTAGCGAGTATAGCAGTTGCCCTGTTGCTAAACGCATTTACGGGCAAAGGGGTTCAGGCCGACAGAACTAGTTCACCTTCAAATACAGTGTCAGTGTATGTTCCCGACACAACTAATGGCCATGGAATGATAACCCCGTACCCTTACATGTCACCACCCTTTTTTGGAACATAGAATAACCCAGTTGGTGCGGGAGTAAAAAAAAAAAGAAAGGGAAAGGGATTACTGCTCGGCAAAAACTGCCCATTCAATTCAATCCCAAATCTAGGAACAGTACTATAAGATTCATAAACAAACCGTTGTCAAATATGGACTTACTGCACTGGGTCAAACAATTGGGAATAAAATATTTCAGGGTATTTACAGCCTTGATAATTTACCAAATAAAATACACAAATTGGAAACAGGAATAATTAATTTGGATAATTCAACAGGGGAAGGAAGTCATTGGGTTTGTTATAGAAATGTGGATAAACATTTTTGTGAATATTTTGACCCGTTCGGATGAAATCAAAATGAAATCAAAACTTACCTGAAAACAAGCGGTAAAAAATTGGTGTACTCATCAGATGAAATACAAGAAAGAGACAATTATTAGAAGGGAAACATTATTAGACGTTATTCACAACACCAACTTCAGTTTCACAGATCAAATGATAAATCACAAATTTCTGGTAACTATTTTATGTAATCCTGTTATATAGAATGTCTGAAAAGTTCTGTGTTTATTGCCAAGAAGTTACTCCGCATTATGTGAATGAATATGGATGTCTTGAGTGCTGCAACTATTAGCCCCTGAGTGAGAGTGATTATGGGTCAGCTGGCAGCCATGATACTTACGTTCCAGACAGTAGTGATAGTGATTCGAAGACATATAAAACACCTCTCTAGGCAACCCGTCAAAACAACGGGTTGGTCTGAGACCTTTTTTATTACCTTAAGCTTCCCCGGTAAAACGCCGGGTCAGGTCACAGACCATTTTTATATAACATACATATATATATAAATGGTGAAATCTTATTGCGTTAAACAGAAAAAACAAAGAGAATGTGTAGAGCCCTCGGGCTATAAAACTGCTAAAAATGGTAGACTAATGTTTTGGTGCACTTGTGTAGAATGCGGAATAAAAAAGTTTAAATTTGTAAAGAGGGAAAACTAGATCAGCCTGTCCTAGGGGCAGGGGTAGTGGACACAGTGGCTGGTACAGCACTGGACATGTTTGTACATCACGGGCTTCCTTGGATGGGTAAAAAGGCAGCTGAAATGGGAAAATATTATGGTTCCGAGACTCTAAGAAACCTTAAATTACAGAAAAAAGCTATCGATTACGCTTTGGACAAATTGAGTCCAATGATCCAGAATGTCGGTTCTCAAGCTCTTGACCAATTATCAACCAAAATACGACCAAAGAAAAACTACAAAACAAACGGAAAAGATTTGGATGGTGGTGCTTTGGACATCCACAAGGCCATTGGTAAATTACCAAAACCAAAAGCTGGATGGACCTTACCAGGGCATAAATATACAGGGCCCTATAATGATTTAGAAAATCAAGTGAGATACAATCCAGAAACTGGCGAAATATTAGAAATTTATGATCAACCAACTGGGCCAACCGATGCTGTGGCCATGCAACATGATGTTGATTATAGTGTTTGCGGTGATAAGCGAAAGTGCAAAAATAAAGCTGACCGTAAAATGGTAAAATCGTTGGACGCTATTCCGTATAATGAAAGACAAGGGGGACACTGGTTAGCTAGAAATCTAATAAACACAAAACAGAAAAAGCCGTCGGGTATTAGTTGGCAACAGCAATTAGCGGACGAATTACATAAACCCATAAAGCGCAACTTTACTCGGCGGCGCGTTATTACAACCGGTATTGACAAAATTTGGTGCTCAGATCTGGTTGAAATGCAACAGTTCAGCAAATGGAACAAGGGTTACAGATACCTTCTAATGGTACTAGACCTGTTCTCCAAATATGGCTGGATTGTCCCATCGAAGGATAAGAAAGGGAAACCGTCACAGAAGCATTCAAAACAATCTTTAAGGAGGGCCGTAAACCACAATATCTATAGACTGATAAAGGGAAAGAATATTATAACAAAAATATGAAAGAACTGTTGGAAAAGAATGACATAACACTGCACTCAACCGAAAATGAAGAAAAATCTAGTGTGTGTGAAAGATGGAACCGTACAATTAAAATCAAAATGTGGAAACAGTTTACTGTCCAGGGTAATACTCAATATCTTGACATACTACCAAATATACTAGAGCAGTATAATAACACCAAACACAGTTCCATTAAAATGACACCTGTAGAAGCTAGTAAAAAGAAAAATGGAACTACCGTGTATTACAGTCTATATGGCAGTATCAAGCAATTCTCATCTAAGCCCAAATTCAAGATTGGTGATAAAGTTAGGATAAGCAAATATAAGAGAAAAGTGGTTGATA
This sequence comes from Porites lutea, assembly GCF_958299795.1. Taxonomy (NCBI): domain Eukaryota; kingdom Metazoa; phylum Cnidaria; class Anthozoa; order Scleractinia; family Poritidae; genus Porites; species Porites lutea. The sequence continues at coordinate 21,482,983 of NC_133210.1, read as the reverse complement.
AAGGGTACACACCTAATCGGACTGAAGAGATATTCCTTATCAATAAAATCCAATCCACAAACCCAATTACTTACAGATTAAAGGATCTCAATAACGAGGAAATACAGGGCAACTTTTATGAACCAGAATTACCGCCGGCAAAACAAGATGTATTTCGCATTGAAAAGGTCATGCGGAGGGATTATAAGAAGAAACAAGCTCTTGTAAAATCGTTGGGTTATAGTGACGACTTAAATAGTTGGATTCCACTGAGCAACCTGCAAAAGTTATCTAACTAATAATATATGGACGGTCATATAAGGAAGCTACAATCCTCGTCACAAATCGTTGAAGCAGAAGCCAATTGTCTTAAATTTTCTCCACATTTCTTACATTCACTCTTCACACCTTTGTTCTCACTTAAATGTGCCTCTTTCCTTCCCCGATGTTGAGCCACGCGTATTTTGGAGCACTGAGATGACTGCAATACCTAAATCAACATCGGGGAAGGGGCAAATTACAAAAGTATTTCAAGACTTTTGACGAGTATTGTATTTAGTCGGAAGAGAGGAAATAATGACAGGTTCCTAACAAGGTGATATCTTTTTTATCGTCGATGGAAGATACGTGTTTTTCTTTTGGTTTTGTTTTGTTTTTGGTGTACATTAAGTAAAATTAAAAAGGAAAACAGTATGTTGAATTAGTTTTCGCGTGACAGAGTGACACATGGAAGTAACGCACTTAAAATACATATGTAAAATATAGAGTGCACAATGCAGACACGGTCTGCAGTAGTTTTTTGAAACCATTTTCAGTTGTCTGCGCAGATCATTTTATGGCCTGAGTTCTAAATGCTTCTTGACGGGGAAACTGAAAAAACACAGCCGACGTGATATTTCATACTGACCAGGGAGTTATCGGTGAGAGGGACAATCCGATGATGAAAGTAGGGTGGCGGGTATTCAGTCTCTTCAATCAAATACCCGATGAACGGCTAAAATCCGTTTTTCCCTGTGGAAAATGTCTTAGTCCTCTTATTTTCCCGTAAGTGGAATAATTAAATTAGTAGGATCTTATGTAAATATGGCTGAGTTTGTTGACATTATTTGCTGCGGCTTGAGTGTAACACGATTCACCGTTGTTTTCGAGAGATTCTTTGCCTTTTTAGCCACCAAAAACAAAAGCTACTGCATCTACAAGTGTTTGAGAGGCTAGAAAAGATCATAGATCATACACATAAGGGAAAATTTTCTTTATAGTTAAGAAGCATTTCTTTAAAAGGGTTTTATTTCCAAAACCGGGTTCCCAAGGTCAAGTTCAAAAAGTGCATATATCAGCAAAATATATACAAATTTTCTTCGTACCCCCATTTTACCCACTACTCATCTCAGCACATCTTTGTTAATAATTGTCTGGCTATGTTGGGGATTGAATACTTAGGATTTAAATCCCGCTGCATGGGTATCTTTCTTTTTGGAGGAGGAGTATCTTAGGTAAAGGAAACTCCCTTCGTAGTGTCATGGAATAATTTGTTTTGTTTATTTATCCATCTTTTTCTTCAGATGAGGAATGTACCAAAAGAAAAAACAACGAAGAATATACAGAACTGTGAAGTTACGCTACGACCTCTGCTTGAGTAGTGATAAATACTAGTAGGATTTTGCTTATGACTGTTTATCTAGCCGATTTTTTGAAAACCAACCTAACGAAATTTGCGGTCATTTGAGTAGAAAGGCGTCGAAAGGCAGGTTTTTTTGGGTGAGATAAGCTCAAAAATCACACTAACAAAGGAAAGGAAGGAAAAGGAGAAAAAGAAAGAGCGGGGAGGAAGAAAGGAGGAGAAGAGAAAAAAGCAATTGTTGCACTATTATTTTTTTAATAATGGCTACTTTGCAGATAGTTTTTGGCCGGAAAAAAAAACTTCTGAACGGAAAAGATCCATTTGGCGGTAACGTTTTCAAAAATCCGGCTAGACGTAGTTAACCTGTTAGTCAACTAGCTGTGCAGTTATTTCAATGATTGTTTTGTCTGAGCTCAATTTGACGCTGAACAACGGCTTCATTTAGTTTTAATTCTTGTTATCTAAGGGTACTACATAATTCTGTGGTCTACGTTATGAAAGGTACTTGCGTTCGTGTGTTTCAGGGAGGGTTAACATGACATGAGATGCGCTATAACATTTTCTTGTTAATGTGAACTCTGCGAGTCTCGTGAAAACGGTCTACATGTACGAATGCCAGATGCGGCAGCAAACGTCAGCTTGTAGTGAAACGAAGTCTTATAACATCAAACATGACAAAGGTCAGACCAGCCACTCATACGTAGCCAAACGGGTGACCCTTGGTTAGTAACTCGTGATGTAGGGATAAATTGTGCATGAAGTGCAAAGTAGAACAGTCATTTGAAATATATGAATATTTAAAAGTTTGGGAGAACTCTAAAGCCTGTAACATATAAAATATGTACTACTCTTTTTCAAATTCCTTAGTGAAGACGTCTTATGGTAGTTTATTGCCAACTTGTGAGTGCAGTCGATCATTAACAGTCCACTTATCGTTGCATTTTGTCGGGCTACAGTCCGGTCTTTTACCAAGACAATATTCTGTGATAACAAAAATATCTTATAAGTCGGATAGAATTTAAAACGGCTAAGTTTTGGACGTTATGCCCTTACTCTTTAACGGCTGTGCCCTAATGGAGCCCTTTTGACGATATTATATATAACGTTCAAAGAATACAGGAGGAAGAGATCTTTCGAATCAGGCACGAATTGGGGTGATTTGCTTAAACAGGCCATAGTTTATGCCAAAAACCTTGAACGTTGACCAGTGAAAATAATGTCCCACTGCGCAAATGTACTTCCTCTAAATTATATTCCAAATTCTTTGAGAAAAAAAAGAGAAAAAACAGAAAAAAAGGGCGAGGAGAAGAAGCAAAAGAAACAATTCAAGTTTGCTGTCTCTTTAAAACCCCAATCTCTTGAAAGTTCACTTTCTCTGCATTCCCGAGCCCGTTGGCGACCGTCAGCAAGTAGCGAAAAAACCGCATTTTCATGAACTCCTCATTTTTGGCCAGGTTTTTGGCCAATTAACGGAGAAATGGGTTAAAAATGAAATTTACAACCTAAAGTGCATGTATTCTCACCAATTGGCAGCTTTTTTAGTTTGTTTTTTACGCATGCACATAAGCGAATCTATTTCGATCGTTGCCTTTTCTTTTCATAGCCAGTCTTGTTGCCTAGTTTATCATCTTATCGGGCATAGAATTATGACCGGCTAACTTTCTTGAAAAGAACAAAGAGTAGTAGGTGAATAGCAAAAATTGGCAGTAGAGTTTTCCAAAAACATTAGACTCGATTTTTTGTGTAACTCTGTCATGATTGGTCAGAATTTCCACGATCAAAATTGCGTGAATTCATACTGGTATGACTATATTGATTGTTTGTGAGATGTTAGTGAAAATAGAGAATTATTTGTATTACTCGTTTTTCAAAGAATAAAGTTTTTCTTTCAGCGTAAAGCTGTTCTATATGCAACTATCTCATTGATTCACCCACGAACATCACATTTTTTCTTCTACATTTTTTCTTCTACATGAAGAAATGTAATATTTCTCATCACTAGTTGATAGTTACGTGTGTGCTCGCGGCAGGCAATTTTACGCTATAGCAATAAGAACAAGAGGGCCGCATAAAACTCATTTGCAACAGATGGACAAACGATTGTGTTTGTTCTTTACGTTATTGAGCATATTTGTTGTTGGCATCGTCAAAATATTTGGCGTATTACACCAAGGGATCCAAACAATGATGGGGCCATTCTCGTTTCTCCACGGTCGAAGTGAGATAGTATTATACACTTAATGTCAGATCACAAGGGAAACAGTTAGTTTTGTTTCCCCGAGAGTCCTGATGTTTCCCTCGAATTCGTCTCGGGAAACATCAGGACTCGAGGGAAAACAAAACTAACTGGTTTCCCGAGGGACCTGACATTAAGTCTTTTGTTATATTTCTAGACTTTCACTTCAACAGCAACAAAAGAATAACCGGAGGGAACCAAAACAGTCGACTCGGTACTTATAACAACACAAATTTAATTCTCAATACCACTCAATGAATGATTTACAAACAAAAGTACTTTCCTTATATTATCTGCATCTTCTTCCTCCACTAGCTGCTGTTTTTCTTCTGGGAACTTCTGGGATAGAAAAAGAAAGAAAGAAAACTGGCAGGACCTGGCGGTGTTTTTCCCGCCTTTTGTCACGCCACTTTTCACCATGATTTGATCACGTGCTGCAATGTATCCCGAGCGGGATACAATAGAGGATGTTAGCATCGACAACGAGTACGAGTTCTAGAACGAGATCAGTGATTTTGCGTACTGCGCATCCGTTCTGCGCATCTCCACGTTTTCAAGTCGTCCTGTCAAGTTGCGCTACTACGAGTTCTCACCAAAAACTCGAAGTGGGTAGAACGACTGGGAAGAGCTGGTTTTCAAAGGTAAATTCCGATCGTTTAATGCAGTTTCTTTTCGTTTCTAACCTCTCTTTAACATCTTGAACATTCCTTATATTATGTTTTATGTAAAATACTGCTTTTGAAGTCGAGGAAAAGCAACCGAACGCGATATTTCCTTCACAGAGTAAATTTGCATTTACCCGGGAAAGTTTCATGTCTCTCCACAGACCTCAAGGCTCACGAAATAACCCCAAAAACTCCCATTATTTGGTCGAAAATATCCCAGCAGTCGAAGATAGCAATAAAGAATACTTACTTCTTTATCCAGTGTGGTTGTTGTGTTGAATTTGATGGGTTTTAGCGTGTTTTAAGACCGCGACTAACCATCCTTCGAGTTACCTCGAAAAATCGATTAACAAGCAGTCTTGAACGTTTTTTAGAATTTTTTTTTTTGTTTTCGAAATTGTTGTGGAAGCGCTACCTCGACTCAAATTTGGCGCCCAGTCATGCGGAATCCCATAATTTTATTTTCTATAAACTCGAACTCGGTATCATCGCTAACATAGAAAGCTGAGAAAACGACTTCGAGTACGAGTACGGCTCGAAGTCGTTCTCGTACTCGTTGTTGATGCTAACATCCTCTATTGTTTAATGTATCACGATCGGGATACATTTGATTTTAGTCAAGGCAACGTGACCAAGAATCAACCAATGGCAGTCCCTGTTTAGTTGAGTGAAAGTCTAGGAATATAACAATAAACGTTATTACAATAAATCCCCATACGCCCATATTAGAATATTGTGATCCACTTAGCTGAAACCAGTAAAACGTACCCAAAACCTTGGTCCGGGGCCAGTGGTAGAGCGACATGTTGGGACACCAGCTAGTGCGATGGTGGTCTATTTTCCCGCAAGTACAAATATCGTTGCGCGCGAGTGACTAATTTGCATTTTTTGTATGAGTTTTGCCATTTTTTACTTGTGGATTACGCGTAGCGTAAGGAACAAGTTATTGTGGGCACTGCGATATGCGAATTTGTCACTCAGATGCAGACACATTTCGTAAATCAGTCGGTTCTACACGAAAGCGCCCGATTTTAAAACGACAACTATCGTAGATCGTTCTCTTTCCGCGATGTGCTGCTGATTTTGTACATTTCACAGGAGGCACAGGACGATTGTCTTCATGTGGACTTTCAGATGTTTCAAATTAGCACTACAGCCAACTTTGAGACAGACGTTTATGAACTTTTGAAGCTTTTTGACTCGTCCAGGCGGCAAACATGACGAAAAGATCAGCAATTGCTCTTCGACTCCCAAGCGAAGTTGGTACAAGCTCACGATTCTGCCTGAGTCTCACGATGTTTTAACTTTTCTCACAAGACTCCCAATCCCATGGTTTTTAGTGAAACATCATTCTGAAATGAAATGTTTTTTTTTGTTCAGTAAAACGGAAATGTTTACTGTTGCTGAATCGTAATTCTCCTCATGTAAACGCTGAGAATCGCAAGCTGCAAGAGACAGAATTTCATGGGCAAATGCGTTAAAGATGATTAATTTAACGAAAACCTCTGTTGTTAGCTGTCCTAGCGCTATCGATAACGCGTTCACTTTACACTTCGGGGGTTCTGGAGTTCAACTCTTGCCGTTGGAAACTTTTTCTTTTTTTTGTTTTTTTGGTCCTGATAAGGGAACTAAATCCGCTTGACGCAAGTGATTCTCACAACCCAAAGATAAGTCCTGTAACATTACCCCCTCGTTTACTTTGAATCTCCTGATTCAACAGAAAGAAACGCATATGAGCATTGAAGAGTTTTTGGAGCCGTGTGGATTTTTTGATTGTTTGATCATAGTTAATTGAGTGGAATGGTTATGAAACCCGTCAGACTCCTTTGTTATATGTTTTTGTGGACCTGAAAGTGCACAACATTCAAAAGAATTCCTATCATTTTGATTGTATTGACCAATAAAAACGTTGCATTAATTTATTCCGTAACAATTTGCGAACAGAAAACAAAGGATTGTGCACTTTCACGGTGCTTTGAACATAAACTGCAGCACTGTTATTTTTGTCATTGATGTTTGCCGCTTTTCATAACCAGTCTCCTCTAATAACTATGGTTTGATCTATCGGGAGAGCTAGTCACTATGATTTTGTCGTGCCGTAACCAGGGCCTAGTGCCTCGCGCAACGCACACAGAGCGAACAGCTACTACAAAAATTACCGATAGCGAGAAAATAGACCTGTTTATTATTCCAAGCGACTTCAATGAAACGCTTATTTTGTGTAATATATAGATTTAGCCACAGCTAAAAGCGAAGCTCCCATTGATAAATTTTAACTTAAATCAAACAATAATTTTGTATTCCACAAATCAGTTAACTTAAGGGCACATTCATGTGACTTTTGAGGGAAAAGCTAAGTGATTTTGGAGTGAAACAAATCTTGTATCGAGTTGATATAGCCTTATATGTACACACAAAAAATAGTCTTCGGTCACATTTAAGAGCAATAATGGCTCTTGATTACAGTAGATAAGGCGTGGAAAACAAATCAGGCCAAAATTTTTTCGTTCGACAAGTTTACAAATTCTTGCCAATAAATCTGGGTGCGTGCAAACCAATCGTTTTTATATATATATATACACCACATCTGAGGAGAAAGAGTACTATGAGGCGCTGTTTTTATCATACAGACCTCGTACAAAATGCAGTATTTCACAGTTTTTCAAGACAAATTGCATTCATTCAATATTCAGGACCATCGAATCACGCGTGGACTTTTAATTCGAAACTGTTCAAAAAAATTCCAAAATCACCTATACGGCCAGCCGGTTGTAACTTTTGACAAGCGCCAAATTTGCGAAGAAATTTTAAAAGAGTTACGCTTCAACTTGATAAAGAATTTATTGAGTCTTATTTTTTATTACTGGTTTTATAACGGTGTGTAATCTTAAAAAGCGTTTGATACGCTCGGCATTTCGAGTACTCCTGCAAGCGATGTTTATGAACGCCTGAAAACAAACGGCAAAGCGATGAAAATTACACTTTTGAGACTACCAACAATCAATAAAGAAATGTAATTCGGTAGAACATTTACAGAGGAGGGACTGGGAAGAGCATGATGGCCGACAGTCGCAAAAAAATCTCTCTCTGATTTCTTCATTCGGAAAGGGACAGACGCCGCTATATAAACATCCTCTGATCATATAATCATCTTTAAAACAATGTCTAAACGGAATCAACGTTAAACACGTTCTTCGAGTTCATCTTCTTCACAATATCAACCATCGCCGAAACGCTTGCTCCGAGATGGGACGCCAGGTAAGGACGACCATCACGTCTCACTCGGCAACATCATGGATAAGTTGTGTCATTTAGAATCTCGAATGGAAGACCTCTTCGGCAGTCTAAAATCCGAGTTATCATGTCTTAGACATGAACTCAACGAAGAAATTGAGAAAGTAAAATCGACAGTAAACGATATGGAAACATCATTGAACGCGGCGTGGGACACAATCAAAGATCTCCAAGATGAACTAAAAATACACGCAGAATTCCGAAAGAAGCATAAAGAAAGTTTGGAAAAACACCTCGAGGACAATGTTGTTTCACAAAGCGCTAAAGCCAAAATTGCTCTGCAGGAGAATCAAATCAACCTTTTAAATACGAAGCTATCCGAGGAACAGGAAAAAATCATCGCACTGGAAAACTACTCTCGCCGAGAGAATCTCCGATTTATGAATATACCGGAGCAAGGACACGAGAACTGCACTGACACCGTTTATGATATCGTCGAGAACGGGTTGAACATAAACACACAGAATATATACTTTCATGCTGTCCACAGAGTCGGTAAGCCACGTTCGCCTGAGGACTCCCATCACCATCCCCGACCCATCATTGCGCGTTTTCTCTGCCGGGAAGATAGGGACCGTGTTCTTAAAGCGAAAGGAAGATTGAGACACTCGACGGATTATCCAAACGCGTATGTAACTAAAGACTATGCAAAGGCGATACAGCTTGAAAGAAAGGAACTAATTAAAGCGATGTTCATAGCGCGGAAGAAAGGCATGAACGCGAAAGTAGTGGACAGAAATCTAGTAATAAATGATAACGTTTATCATGTTGGTAATATACCCGACGAACTTAAACCTGCAGCTGAATCTACACGCTCGTAGAAGTTTTCTTTACTCAGGTCAGTGTAACTCGATTTTTCTCAGTTGCCTTTTCATTAATTGCTATTGCAACCTTTAAGACTGAGACTAGTACTCCACGTTTGCTTCGCCGTTTGCACACAACGGATCCTTACTAGTAAGCTTAAAGATTAAGTTTATGTTTTAAGCCGCCGGTTTCCCGGTGTTTGCTGTTTTCAAAGATGAACTCACGACAAGAAATTCGCTCAAAGCTTTCTTTCTACAGCCAAAATTATAACTAAATATTCTTCGGAAAGTTTTTTCTATTTACGGTGAATTAATAGCGACTAAAGGCATTTTAAACTTCTGTAAGCTTAAGCTTATATCAAACCTCATACTAGGTCAGATCAGTGTCTCAGTCAAATCTTAATACAAACGTACATGAACTAGCTTCATAAACTGCGCCGCTGGACTTCATGAAATTAGATGTAAATACAATAATTACTCAGGCTTACCATATTTCGAGATGCAGCTCCTGAAAGCTATCAAGTAAGGTAAGGATCGCTTGAGCCTTCATAATTCTCGTACGCACCCAGCAAGGTGAAAAACAAAAACGATGCCATCCGAAATCGGATTATCGGCTTTGACAAGCGACGCATTTCTCAACCAAAAACCCAATAAACAAATCAGCCATGAATAAGAGAACTCTCTTGATAGCAGCTGTATTTCATTTTTTTACATTCAGTGGAAAAAGACAGTTAAATCATCACAAGTTGACTCAAAACTCTGTCAAAGTAAACAACTTTCAAGATGCGGCATAAATTTTACGCATGAACTCACCTGTCAAACGTTAACCAATCAGAACATAAAAATTGGACGTGGAGCGTGACCAATAAGTGACCATGGTAAGAATAGGTCTTCCCTGCCTGTATTTAAAAAAAACTGGCTGAATTTTTGCGTCTGAGGTCAGTTTGAAATCAAAATGGTAATAGTGCGGGGCGATACTGACATAAACACAACATATTTGATATGAATTAAAAAAAGTAAACGTGAGCCTGCGATCATTTGAAAACGAGTAAATTGTCGGCGGATAACTTCCAAAAAATACTCGACCTTGAGGGGTCGACACCTGAGTCCGCGATACGATCAGGTGATATTGGTCAGCGCATACCCTGTTTTGACAGCTGTCAATTGATGACAACATTGATGTGGAATCAGCTTTCTCCTGGGCTCCCAAAGTAGCTAGAAAGTGTGAGAGTAAAAATTGGTATGCCTGTTGTGCGAACGGACGGTCGGTCGCTCGGTTACGTGATTACCAAATTTTCTGGGATGGGTAGATTTATTTACCCATGGTGCTTCGCTGGCGCGCTTCGCGCGCGGAGCTCCGCTATAAATTGAGAAGAAGAAACCTCAAATTCAATCCAAAAGAGAAACTAAGTCAAGAACAGAAAAGAGCAATAGTTGAAGCCGCAACTTCTTCCTTCAATCTTCAGGAAAAAGTTTTTATCCAAGCGTGAAAGCCACAAGAGTAGTAATAAAAGGATGCCTTCCACCTCAACTCACTGGTGCTTTTTCCCGTCATTCCCCTGATTAATCCTGTCATTAACCATTAAAATTCTCCCCTGTTTATTTTCTGTCATTAATTTTGTACTCTTTTCAAAAATGGCACTGAAAAAAGTTATGTTAAATTTCTGTGATTTTCTGTTTATTAAGATTTTCCCCTGTTTATTTTCTGTAATTTTTTTGCCTTTTTTATATCATTTGGAGAATTAAATGAAAATTGACAAAAACAATAGCTCGCCTCGCTTCGCTCGGCTCGCGGGAATGACGGTAAAGTACCAGTGAGAGAGATGTGGAAATCATCCTCTTATTACTTCTCTAAAACAAAGTTTAATGATTTAAAAATAATATAACTTAATAATAAAAATGAGTAATCTTTTTGAGGAGCTAAAAGAACATTTTGACTTTGTATTTAATAGTAAAAGGTTAAATTTTCATAATATTAATTCTTATGAGTTCTGCGATCTTAAGTTAATTAAAGATTATGAAAACCAATTAATCCGAGAAGGGAGAATGGTTGATGGTATTTTTCTTAGTGATTTAGTTATGTTATATTTATGTTTAACTCAATCCCTTCATTTAAAATTTTCTGTAGTGAATGAAGATACTAAAAGAGCGGGCGTAGATATTATTGCCGAAAGTCTTATGCTTGGATTTAGTGAGTTTCGTGAATTTGTGCTGGCTTCTATTAAATCTTTATCTGAGCGTGTTAATTTGGATTCTAACAGTTTAGCTGTTTTTGATATTAGTGAAAAAGATAATAAAGAATATTGGAAAGAGAAGGTGTGAAACCCAAATGTACTGAAATTAACCCGGAGGAAGAAAGATTGAAAATAAATAGATTTTTAAGAGGAGAAAATCTTGATTTAACTATTACATCTAAACAATATGTCGACCATGGCAAAAAGCCAAAAAGTGTTAAATTATAATATTCTTTTTCCTTCTGAAAAGATATATAGAATAATTACCACTAAAGACCAAGAGTTAAGAAAACTTTATTCATCATATTATATTCTTACTCTGTTTAAAACAGTAGCTTATTCTGAGATAAGAGACAATGAAGCCCAATTCAAGTCTTTACTTAATAGAGTAGAAAAGGAAATAGATAAGATTCCCAAAAAGGTTAAAATAGAACATAGAGATGATGAAGCTTTTCGTACAATTTTTCACGGTATTTCATGTTTCTTAGAAGTATTACTGTTCAGGATAAAGCATATTTTCATTCAGATACTCATATTAATCTTGAATCAACTGATGTAAAAGAAATACTTGCTAAAGTTATTCATAACATCCTTGAAAAGATTAGTATATATGACAAAATGGTAGTGGGTGGTATTTTAAAGAAGTTCTTCATCTTGAAATTCATACTGTTGTTTACAAACCAATGAGGATTATGCGAAAGAAAGCAACTGTAAACATTCGAAATACGGATGAAAAATGTTTTCTTTGGTGTGCACTTAGACACATTCATCCAAGAGAGAAGAATGATATAAGATTAACAGACTTGAAGCAGTATGAGCATGAACTTAATACTAAAGGAATTAACTTTGCAGTTAAATTAAAAGACATTTCAAAATTTGAATCACTTAATCCATTATTACCAGGAATAAATGTGTTTTCGGTTAATGAGAATAAGAAGTTTTATCCTCTGAGAATGGCGTCGCAAGGCCACCAAATGGCCAAACGAGATCCTCAAAATACAATTGACCTATTCCTTTATGAGGAAATGAAAACTCATTATTCACTTATTTAAAACTTTTCAAGACTCTTCAGATCGCAAATAACATCACGAACAAATGGACAAATTTATATTTGCAATAGATGTTTTACGCATTTCTCAAAAGGGGAATTATTTCAAAAACATGCCGAGTATTGTTCATCTAATGAAATAGTTGCTGTGAAAATGCCACCAAGAAACTCAAAATTATGTTTTAATAATTACCACAAACAATTTTCAATTCCTTTTGTAGTTTATGCCGATTTCGAATGTTTTACTAAACCGATGAGCACTTGCTGTCCAAATCCAGAGGATTCATATACTTACAATTATCAGAAACATGAGCCATCAGGATTTTGTTTTTACATCAAAGGAATAGATCCTAATACAACATTTGAACCAATTCTTTATACAAAAACCAACAGTACTGATGACATTTCTGCGATATTTGTTTCTAAACTTGCAAAAGTAACAAATAGGATATATAATGATTTCTATTGTCGTCCAATACCTCTTAAACTAACACCCGCCGAACAAGAATCATTTAATAAAGCGGAAATCTGTCATATTTGTAAGAAAGAATTATCAACTGATAAAGTTAGAGATCATTGTCATTTTACTGGAAAGTAACGTGGAGCTGCACATAATAGTTGTAACTTTCAGTGCCGGAAGCCAATGATTCTTCCAGTTGTGTTTCACAATCTTCAAGGGTATGATGCACATTTGTTTATTAAACAGTTGTCTCGTTTGCCAGGTGAGTTAAACTGTATTCCATCGACAGAGGAGAAATATATTTCGTTTTCTAAAAAGATTAAAGTTGATGAGTATAAATCTCGACGCACTGGAGAAACAGTTTCTTTGTATTTTAAAATAAGATTTGTTGATTCGATGAAGTTTCTTCAAACATCTCTTGCCAAACTTGTTGAAAATTTACAACTAGATGATTTTCATAATACAAAAGTCATTTTTAGGGATAAAGCTGAATTGGTTAAAAGTAAAGGAGTGTATCCATATGATTATGTAACATCAATTGAGACTTTCTCTGAAACCAGTCTTCCTAAATCAGAATTTTACTCTAAACTAAATGATGAAGACGTAACTGATGATGAATACAAACACGCAATTAATGTTTGGAATACATTCAAATGTAAAACTATCCGTGATTATCATGACGTCTATCTCAAATCTGACGTCCTCTTGCTGGCAGATGTATTTGAAAACTTTAGAGCAATGTGTCTCCGCCATTACAATCTAGATCCCGCGCATCACTACACATCTCCTGGATTAGCTTGGGATGCATGTCTCAAAGAAACAGGTCAAGAGCTTCAACTGTTGCATGATTATGACATGCTGATGATGTTTGAGCGTGGAATTCGCGGAGGAATGACTCATATTGCAAAAAGATATGCAGAGGCAAATAACAAATACATGGATAATTATGACTCAATTAAACCTTCTGCTTACATTCATTATCTCGATGCTAATAATCTTTATGGGTGGGCAATGTCACAACCACTTCCTACACATGGGTTTAAATGGCTAAAAGAGCCGGGCAAGCCGGGGGGTTTAACTGTAGACTCTGTAATCAATCTGTTAGAAAAGCGAAAAACAAACAAGGGATATATATTTGAGGTTGACTTGGAATATCCGTCCAAGCTGTGGACCCCTCATAATGATTATCCACTAGCACCAGAGCGGATGACTATTAATGGTGTAGAAAAACTAATTGGTTCTTTTAAACCTCGAAAAAATTATGTAGTACATTATTGCAATCTCAAACAATATCTCGAGATGGGAATGAGACTGACTGCTATTCACAGAGGAATATCCTTTTATCAATCTTCTTGGATGGAGAAGTACATAATGAAAAATACAGAGCTCAGAAAAACTGCAGCAAACAGATTTGAGAAAGACTTTTTCAAACTAATGAATAATTCAGTATTTGGAAAAACAATAGAAAACATTCGAAAGAGGCAAAATACAATATTGGTAGATAACCGAAAGAAAGCTTTACAACTATCAACGCGTCCAAACTTTGATCGAGTAACAATATTTGATCGTAATCTTATTGCTGTTCATATGAAGAAAACTGAAGTATACTTTAACAAACCAATATACGTAGGACAAGCAATACTGGACTTATCCAAAACACTAATGTTTGATTTTCATTATGATTACATCCGAAAGAAATACATTGCAGCAGACTCCTCTTGTCGCGCAGAGTTGTTGTTTACAGATACTGATAACTTGTTGTATTTAATTCATACGGATGATTTTTACAAACATATATCTAAAGATATTAAGCGAAAGTTTGACACATCTGATTATCCTGAGAATCACCCATCTGACATACTAACAGGAATTGATAAAAAAGTAATAGGAATGTTTAAAGATGAAGTAGCTGGTAGCCAGATTTCTCATTTTGTTGGGTTGAGACCTAAGCTTTATAGTTTCAAAGTTGAAAAACCGACAATAAAAGATGTGAAACCTTTAAAAAAAAGTGTAAAGGTATAAAGACTAGTGTAGTTAAACGAGAAATAACATTTGAGGATTATGTCCAATGTTTGTTTTCTGGTGAAAGAAAGATGAAGTCGATGAGAATTATTAAAAGTGAAAATCACGATATTTACTCAAAGGAAGTAAATAAAATTGCTCTGAGTAATGATGACGATAAGCGCATTGTGGTTGAGGATGGCATTCATACGCTGGCCTTACGGTAAACCGCTTTAAGATAAAGTTTTATTAAATAAAGATCGGTTACATTTTCTTTAACAAAACTAAATTTTATTCTCATCCTATTTATGATAGTTATTACGCGAGTAAAAAAGGGGAAATCTATAGCAGTAAGAGTAATAAGATATTAAAACTGGGAAGTCATACTAATGGTTATTTGTTTTTTATTATTTTTAACAAAACAAAAACAAAAAATTATCTGGTTCATAGATATGTTTTTGAATGCTTATGTGGGAATATACCAAAAGATAAAGTGGTCGACCACATAGATAATAATAAGAAAAATAATCGTATTGACAATTTACAGTTATTAACTCAAAAGGAGAATTTAAATAAATGCCGTTGTAAGAATAAAACAAAAGAAATACAAATTAATGTTACGATAGTAAATATTTGTATTTCTGGTAGTAAAAGGAAAGAGTTATATTTAACAGTTATTCTTCGAGGACGCGCCGGATATGAGATGATATATATAACCAACGAGGCCGTAGGCCGAGTTGGTTATTATCAGCTCATATCCGGCAAGTCCGAGAAGAATAACAGTTTTAGTAAATTTTCAAGCAGTCCAATAACCGGAAATTGCCATTCAACACATTTATTTCCGCTTCATAAAACATACAGCGAAAACATCACATGACCTGTCATAAACGCGTGATCGATTTGACGTGCGAAAACTTACTGAATGAACTGACAGCGAGCTGAAAGAATCGTCCGTTCAAAAAATATATTAATGTCAGTTTCTTCAAAAAATCTTATAACTTTGAGCGGACAAAAAGTGTCACAATGTCAGCTATCAATTGTTCAGAGAGAGAGAGAGCTGGGCATGAGCCGTTGGAAGTAGACGCACATTTGAAAGCTCCGCAAACCCGGCTTTGAGAAATCAACACAACACAGTGAATATTGCCGTTCTTGTACGTTTTTCATCGTACTAACAGCTACCAACATGGGAAACAAAGATTTAGATAAAAAACAACCGAGGATAAGCAGCTCTGGCACCGACACGGAATCCATCGAAGCAGCCCAAGATGGCGCCTACATCAAAATGACGCTAACAGAATATCGAAGTTTCTTATTAAGACTTACAGCTATCGAAGACAATACTAAAATCCGCGAAGAACGAATTCTTAATCTGGAGGCTAGACTTGACGAAGCCCAAGTTGAAATACAAGCCTTAAAGAAACAACTCCGTGAAGTCGATAAGACAGTGAACAACAATAAAGATTCCCTTGAGTTCACCCAAGGTGAGCATGATGACCTTGTGGAAAGGGTCGCGAACTGCTAAAACGAGCAGTCAACTTGTTGGGATGAGCTGACTCATTTAAACATCTTTAGCCGTCGATGGAATCTAATTTTCTACAGAGTCAATGAGTTCAAAGACGAGGATTGCTTCCCGCTGGTACGTGACGTCTTAACCCGAAATTTAAACCCTACCACAAGACGAAGTCTCGAATATGAAGCTTTGCGGGGCACACCGTCTTGGCAAGCCAAACAGAAACAGAGCCCGACCTCTCATTGCTCGCTTCACGTGTCGTGCTGACAGAGACCGTGTCTGGAAAGCTCGCTACAGGCTGAAAAACTCGCGTATTTCAATGGGTGAAGACCTACCGAAGCACATACATGAAATCAGGAAAAACGTCCTTATCCCTGCGATGAAGAAGATAAAACAAGAAACACCTAGCCACAAAGCTTCCGTCATAGGAGATAAGTTGTTAATGGAAAAGTTTATTTTCATTATGACGTGCCGAAGAAATGGCTCCCTGTCAACTCTTCAGTGAATACCCATGAGGATTATGGCAATGGTACAGCCGAACATCAAGAACCACTGCAAAGTCAAGAAGAAGCCTCTGATGTTATGGTCCAATCCCAAGAACTGCTTAGTCAAAGCGAATAGGTGACGCTTTTTCTGTAAGTCCAATCCTTTCACAAAACTTTAAAATTACCTCTTAGTTGAAAACCAGTGTTATTTTTACTCCGTTGCTTCTTGCCTTTAAGATCATGCTCTAGTTTTGTGTTTCCAAATACGAGGACTTAATTTCGACCCTGAGAGGGAACTCGCTATTTTCATGCTTCCCTTACGGTAACCAAATTTTCACTTGCACCTTTCAAAATGGCAAATCCGTTTATTTTACATTCAGAGTAAAAGTCTTTGTTATTGCGGATGCTTTCTACGTCCCTTGTTATGCTACCCTCTCAAGTACGCCAAACCACTTTCGTGTGGTGCGTTCGAAGGCCTTTTTCAGCGCCTTTTTTATTTTTCTGTTTATGTTTCTTAAGTAATCTTTGTCTAAGTCCTTTGATAATTTATTTTATTTCTACTAGTAGTTTGAACACTTTAATCACCAAAACACTGCATTCACATTCACACTTCGGCCAAAAGACAGCTGTCAAAGTCCGCCGTTGCCAGCGCAACTTTCTGACTTTTTCCCTTTGTCCCGTAGACGCCTTTAAAACCTAGTTTTGATGTTAAATTCCATTCCTTAAACGTAAGAGGATTGAATAATTCAATCAAACGTCGATCAATCTTCCGTTGGTTACATAATCAAAAATTCCATTTCACATTCTCACAAGAAACCTACAGCTCTAAAGAATGTGCCCAAATTTGGGAAGCTGAATGGGGTGGGAAGGTTTATTTTAGTCACGGCAGTTCACACAGCAAAGGCGTCATGACTCTCGTTAATCCGAACTTAGATGTCAAGGTCGAAAAATGCATCCAAGACACGAATGGCAGATTTCTTATACTTGACCTATTAATTGATGAGTTGCATCTAATTCTAGTGAATATTTATGCCCCGAATGACGCGAATCAGCAAGTCACGTTTTTTAAAGAGCTCGAAAATCAGCTTGAAGATTTTGCTCAAGAGAATATTATTATCGCAGGTGACTTCAACTGCGCTCTTTCTGAAAATGGCAAAAAAGGTGGAAATCCAGTTTGGAAAAACTCCATAGTAATTAAAGAAGTTCAGCATCTTGCGAACCTCTATAATTTAACAGACATTTGGCGCGATCGCAATCCGAACGACAACCTCTTCACTTGGAGAAACAAATCGCTAAAAATCCAATGCCGACTAGACTTCTTTTTAATTTCAAAAGAACTCAGCACTGACACACATGCTTGCAATATAATTAACGCCCCTGAAACTGATCACTCGGCTGTCACTTTACATCTCGAGACAGAAGATTTATTGCAACCTAAAGCTCCTGGGTTTTGGAAATTTAATAATTCTCTATTAGACGACGAAGACTTCACTTCCGCAATCCGTGAAAGTCTACCGGATTTCAAAGATAAATATGCTGACCTGGATTACTTAGGTCTAAAATGGGACTTAATTAAAATGGAAATTCGCGGATTGACAATCAAGTATTCAAAAATCAAAGCTAAGAACAAGAGGAATGAAGAGGCTGCCTTCAAAATAAAGTTAATGAACTTATGCAAAAGTGTGAAGAAAACCCTAGCGACAAAAGAATATTGAACGAGCTTTACGCGACAAAATTGCGCCTTCAAACGATCATGCGACAAAAAACAAAAGGCGCCATTCTTAGGAGCAAAGCTCGGTGGCATGAGTTTGGTGAGCGAAATTCCAAATACTTCTTCAACCTGGAAAAACGAAATCATTAAAAAAAAAACAGTCACAAGGCTCAAACTTCGTAACAATCAGGTAACTTGTGATCAGTTTGAGATACTACAAGAACAAAAAACTTTTTTTGAAACTCTTTACAAGTCGCAAAATTCCCAGGATAATCTGCCTGAATCTGATTTATTCAATTTAGAGAATACTGATCTGCTAGATGAAAACGAAAAAATACTGTGTGAAGGCATGATTTTAAAAGAAGAATGCTTAACTGCCTTAAAAGAGTTTAAAAACAATAAAACGCCAGGAACTGATGGTTTTTCTGCAGAATTCTACAAATTCTTCTGGAGTGACCTTGGCACTGAGATGACTGCCAGTTTT
>NC_133210.1:21404452-21459452 GCF_958299795.1 Porites lutea | reverse complement strand
TGAATAGATAGAAATGAGTTAGTCAGGGTACCTAATTTGGGGACGGTGGCTTAAAAATAGCTTTAAAGAGATAAAAGTATACTATAATTATGGAACAACTAAGAGAGTATTTTCTTTCTGAAAATAAAGATGAAAAACAGATTATTATTGGCGATAAGATAGTTACAGTTAATCCAAAAAGCTCACAAATGCAAATAGAAAAGGAGATTAAAGAAGAATACCAGAGTGCGTTGGATGAAGAAAACTATATTAGAGTTGTGCTAGTCAATTATCATACAAGAAGTGGTGTAACAACTTAATATATAGATTTAGCCAGGGCTAAAAGCGAGGCTCCCATTAATAAATTTATAATTTAAATGAAACAATAAACTTGTATTCCACAATTCAGTTAACTTTAGAGCACATCCATGTGACTTTTCAGGGAAAGGCTAAGTGACTTTAGACAAAAATAATTTGCAAACAACCCCAGAGTGAACCAAATCTTACATCGAGTCAGATGGCCTCATATGTACACCCAAAAACTGGCAATCGTGTTCGATCACATTTTTTAAGAGCCATAATGGCTCTTGATCACCGTAGGTTAATTAGGCCTTGAAAAAAGTTCCGGCCGAATTTTTTGCGTTCGACAAGTTTACTTTACAAAATATTGCCAACAAATCTGGGTTAGTGTAAACCAACCTTATATATCATTTATACATCACATCTGAGGTGAAACAGTACTATGAGGCACTGTTTTTATCATACAGACCTCGGACAACAGAATGCAGTATTTGACAGTTTTGCAATACAAATTGCTATCATTCAATATTCATGACGATCCAAGCACGCGTGGGCTTTAGCTAAACCGTTAAAAAAAACTTCCAACATCACCTATACGGCCAGCCGGTTCTGACTTTTGCAGTGCTAGCTGTGGCGAGTGTTTGAATGAACATTAACACAGTTAAACTCCAATATCAGCGTGCAAAGAAAGTCGTGTCCGACAGCCCTGGGCTAGTGGATTTTGCGATCGGGCAAGTGAATTCTGTGCTTAACTTGCCCGACGGACAAGTGAAGATTTTTCAGAGAATTAAAATTACAGAATTACTGTAAGACAAAATGTTTTAAATTCCTAATAAATTCCTGCGCACCGAAAGTCGCTCCGACGAAGTGAAATCTGCATAAACAAGACAAGAATCGCATTACATGTTAGACGAGACATATTGAGATCCCGCGCATAAAGTAAAAGCAGATATTGAAAAAACTTTGGAGGTAAATGTTGCCCGTGACTAATTCTTACCGATTCAGAGATAGCTATTTGTCTAAATTTTCTTTATAATCATTTGTGAGGAACGTAAACAAAAGGTTTTGATCCTGAACTCTAGTGAGAAATTTGTTATGGTTTTAGTATTGATCACGTGCGTTTCAATGTGGTTTAACAAATTCTAAACACCGATACTGTAGGTGTTTGTTGATTAAAATATATAAACCACATCGTATTGTTTTCACTTTTCACGAAAAGCTTTCTGATGAAAAGTTGCCAGAGATAAAACGAACATTTTTGTTCTTTTGAAACCTAAAACCTTTGGTTACCTGTAACAAGATGAACCACAAATTTGCATAATTTTTGTTTGGATGACATTTGCTCACTGATGCGTGACTCGGCTCTCGCACTTTCCACTTTCCACTTTCCCGTGAACTTGAAACTTGACCTGGAAACCGACTTCCAAACAAACCTTCTTCAGAAAAATGACGTTCTGAATAAACTACTTTTGAATGAGAAGCAAACTGATGAAAGCTATCAAATTTTTATGTCCTTTAAGAATATAAACATCCCCCCTGTCAGCGGCTAAGAAATACTCCCGCGTTAAAATTTGTTTTGGCTGCAAATTGCAGAATGAAGTGCTTTCACTAGCAGCTTTCCGCGTTGTCGACGTTGTCGTTGTGTGTTTATTGAGAACTTTGGTTTCACGGTTCCAACGCCGTTTTTTTTCTTGAAAAATGTTTTTTCTAAATTGTAAAATGCATGTTAATCATTCACGTGTTGCGTTGGACTTAGAAAAAATTCTACACTGTGGCAGCGCCGAGAGAAGAAGAGTATGTTACCAGGTCTACTTATAGTTCACACTTTTTATGGTTATTTATTGCTTTTGTTAAATAACTACAGCTGATTGTAATAAATAAATAAAGCCAGTAATTTTTTTAACTTACAGTGTAATTAAGAAAGGAATAGTTAATTAATATTTTTTCATTCTGCGCGCGAAAAAAATTTTTTTTCGGGCTAGTAAAAATGCCTTTCGGGCTAGTAGATGTTAGTTACAGCTTGCCCGAAGGGCAAGCTGTAAAATTGACTTTCTTTGCACCCTGAATATAATAAAGAATTTATTATGTTTATTTTTTATTTTAAAATGGTTTAACGCGCGGCATTTTGAGTACTCTGGGGAGCGTTGTTCACTGAACGACTGAAACAATCGGCACAGCGATTAAAATTAAAAGAGAGACTACTAATAATCAATAAAAGAAATAAAATTCGGTGAAACATATACGGAGACGACAATTTTCATTCAGGAAGACAAGTATTAAAGTGTCTCTAAAAATCCTGAGTCTTCGAGCTTAAAAGCTGAAGTTTTTGTTTTAAGCCAACTTCCCGGTGTTTGCTTTTTTCAAAGACGAACTTGAGGCAAGAAAATCGCTCAAAGCTTCTTTTACAGCCAGAATTATAACTAAAAATTCTTTGGAACTTGTCCTTTCTATTTGCGGTGAGAAAATGTCTGAAGGATTTTTAAAGATCTCTAAGCTTATAAATTATAAACCTGATACTCGGTCAGATCATTGTCTCAAATCTTACAAACGTGCGTAAACAAAATAGCCGCATAAAATACGCTCGTCTTCATTAAATTAGAAATAAAAAACAAACATCAAATACAATAATTACTCAGGCTTACCACTCGAGATGCAGCTCCTCAAAGGTATCAAGTAACGTCAGTATCCCTTCAGACTTTGAAACCCTCTTACGCATTAAGCAAGGTGAAAACGAAAACGATGCCATCCGAAATCGGATTTCCAACTTTGACAAGTGACGTATTTCTCAACCAAAAACCCAATAAACAAACTAGCCATGAATAACAGAAGACTTCCGATAGCAGCTGAATTTCATTTTGTACATCCAGTGGAAAAAGACAGTTAAAAACATCACAAGTTAACACAAAACTCTGTCAGCTTCAGCTGTCAAAGTAAACAAGATTCAAGATGCTGCCTAAATTTTCCGCATGAACTCACCTGTCAAATTTTGACCAATCAGAGCATAAAAATTGGACGTAGAACGTGACCAACGCGTGAACATGGTGAGAAAAGTCAAAAGCAGCTGTCTTCCCTGCCTGTAGCAGCTAACTGAATTTTCGTGTCCGAGGTCAGTTTAAAATCAAAATTTTAATTGTGCGGCACATAAACACAACATATTTCATATGAATTAAAAAAAATAAACTTGAGCCTGCGATCATTTGAAAACCAGTACCTTGTCAGCGGATAACTTCAAAAAAATACTTGACCTCGATGGGTCGACACCTGAGCCCGCGATTCGCTCAAGCGATACTGGTCAGCGGATACCTTGTTTTGACAGCTGTCAATTGATCACAACATTGATGTCCAATATGTGTATCAGTTTTCCTGTGCTCCGATCCCAAACTTGCTAAAAAGTATGAGATTGAACATTGATCGCGATCTAGTAAAACAATTAACTGGTCAGCGGACAGCTTCCAAATAAATCACGTCACCTCAATGACTTGACACATGAGCCCGCGATATGGTCATGGGACACTGGTCAGTGGCTATCCTGTTTTGACAGTTGTCAGTTGACCATATTGTGAGTGTCAAAGGAGGACTTGCCAAGACACGCCTGAGACACCCCTCCCTTCCTTTTGATAGTCTCCCCTACCCTACCCGTACAATCTGTAGACGCGTACGTACGTACGCTCGGTCAGTCACGTGACAACCAAGCGAAAAGAGGTTGACCATATTCCATGAGTATGGTACTCTGTCCCACGCGCGCTTCACGCGCGCGGGAGCCCCGCTATTATCTCTTATTGTTTATGAGGTATCTTATTAACTTTGAACATTTAGTAGTTTCTAAAGGTGAAAGACGCGCAGATCAAATCGAGAACTGTCTGGACATGGTAGAAAAGATCTTGGTTCATCTTCGCAAGATACAGAGAAGAGATATACTCAAAACAGATCGTGATCTGTCCATAATAAATGAGAATATGATACAACTCGGGACAATCCCCAGAGAAGAATTAGAAGATGAACTAATGTATTATATCATGAGTTACATTTTGCCAGATTTGAAAGACAACGGATTCACATTCGACTACGCAGATAGAATAATCGACTTTTACAATCGCGTAAAAGACAAGGAAGTAAAGATACTTAAATTTGATTAAATATCGCAAAGTGATATTTAATCCTCTTTTTTCTCTTCTTTCTAGAAAAGTAAGAAGATATTGACCACACCCATCAGAAACATTATTAACACGATGACCAGGTTTTCTCCTATTATTATAAGTATATAGAAATTACATAAACTTTGTATTATATTTTTTAACAAATCTATCTTCTATAGGAGTTTGATCAATTATCATCTCATCTATTAGTTTCATGCGATCAATAAAATCTTGTTTGTTAAACTCATCTCCTCTCAGACCTGCACGCAGTTCCACGAGGGTTTTCTCATATGTGTTAAGAGCCAATGTCTGTAATTTTCGAGAATCGGTTGACAGTCGTGAATTTCTGAATTTCTACATATTTCGCCCAAATAATCTCTATAGTACACTAATTTCAAAAATCACGTTAAAACTTGTAACTGCTTTTTATTTTTTCAGGAATCAGGCAAAGTTTGATAAACTCTAAATCGGCGCTCTTTCGAGTATGAAATTAGCGAAAATTGAGCATTGTCTTCGCGCTCGTACATAAAAACGGAATATCTCTAGATGAAATCAAGTCACAAAACAGACACACATTTTTACTTTATAATTCAGCAATTAACTTTAAATAAACCGTTTAAATGTGACTGTACCGGCCACAAGAAGAAACACGGTTTCAGCACTTTTCAAAAGTGACAAATTTGACCTAACTTCACCATCGTAAAAACCCAGTTGGTACATAGAATTTTAATATGAAACAAGAACTGTATTGAAGCATATCCTTTGCTGTTGTTTGTGTTAAAATATTTCTGGCGGCATTTCAAATGCGCACCTTCGAGAGACCAAAACCTGAACGGTATTTTGACACCAGGAAAGCACGTGCAACAAGCAAGTTTCGACGCTTGGAATATCAATCCTTCGCAAACATACGTTACTTCGACATTTAAACCCTAGTCAGAGTTGTAACGGTTTCAGATTATATTTCGGCGTTTCTGCTCGGTTTAACATGATTCCTTTCAGCTGATTTTTGCGATAAACCATAATGAAGAGACACGAATACGCAGTTCAAATCACAGTTAGTAGGGGAAATATTGTCGAAATACTCGCTTGCTATAGTTTTAATCGTATTGAAACCTTGAAATCAGAAAAGTTATTTACTTACCTGAACTTAAATGCTAGACGGGTTCACAGTACCGCTGACTAAATTCTGCATCACGGCAGAATCAAAGTTAAGTTTGTATATGTTTTCAATCTGTCAACACGAGGGAAGATGACATTCCGGAAATGCGTGACGCGTAACGCGCCGGAAAAGAAATTCCTGGTATAAGTGTTTTACGTTGCAAGTCTTTGTTGTATGTTCGTATAGCATCTCGCACATATTCAAACTTGGTTTGTGGCGCCTGTGGCCCCAGTAATGCTGAATTTATTGCGATCATAGAAAAGATGTCGTGAGTCACTTGGTATGCTCCTGACTTGTTAGTCACGTGAGTATGTAGGGCAATAACCAAACATCGACCCTACCATGCTAATTATACAAGTAAGGTTTTCTGCATTTACGTTAGGTGATCTTTGTTTGATCCACAAAAATTGGCGCATGACTGAAATAAGAGTTTTTCCACATCAACGCTAAATGTTTGGTTCCGGGTGGCGGTGCAACAAATCACGTGGTACCGTTCTAGATCAGCCTACTGGCTGCTCATAGAGGGGTCCATAAAGGCACATCGATTGATGACTCTGTATGGCGTGAAGAAAATAATATACGCAGACATTTCGGCTGAACGACGAAGGTGCAGCTTTTACACTTTTTTTTCGTTTCGAAAATAGACGAGCACGCGAGAGGACTCAGGTGACTATGCTAACGTCATGAAAAGTCTACTTAGCTTGTTTAAGTTTAGGGCAGGAGGAAGAGATGGGTAGGTTGGTTGGCATTGGGTTCTCCATTAGGATCAACCCTACACATACAAAAATTCATGTCTTGATCACTACATTTAGAGCTAGCAGACTTTGTTTGATCGACAAAATTGGCGCATGAAAATAAAAGTTTTTCCTCACCACCGCTAAATGCTTGGTTCCGGGTGGCGGAGCACAAATCACGTTGTAGCGTTCCAGAACAGCCTACTGGCTGCTCATTTAAAAGGGGTCCATTAATTGATGACTCTGTGCGGCCTGAAGAAAATTATATACGCAGACGTTTTCTGAGCGACGAAGTCGCTGCCTTTACACTTTTTTTTTCTTTTCGGAAAGGGTCACTAACTTCTCTCCTTGCTCCTCGCCGCTAGGCGGTCGTTTTTGCCTGAGAAATACCACTACGAAGGGGTTTTAGCACGCAAGTCACTGCTGGTGCAGACCTAGGAAAAGGGCATTCTCCATCTGAAATTTGAATAGAAATGAAAGGCTATTTTGAGCCTTTTCTCTCTTTTCTCCGCAACGTATTTGGTTAAAAGATAGTAAGTAAAATGGCTGAGGCATTTTAAAGCATTTTTTCATTTACGCGACGGATTTTGGCGTTATGAAAAAAACTTGTCAGTGAATTGGTTTATTTTCTAGCGTGCGAACAAGTGCCGGGGGGTGGTGGCGGATAGAGCCAGGTGACTGTTCCCTTTTTTAGGTAGGAGCTAGCAGTACGTGCATTCTGGCCCAAGGCCAAACTGTGTAGACTGGCCTTTAAGGGCCTCTATTCGGGGGCGTGGGATCAGATAAAGTACAATTCGTCAACAGCAGGTTGAGGTCTCGCCAGAAGATGCCCTTGCTGCAGAGGAGCAAAGCAATACCTTTCAGTAATTTAGACAAGTTAAATACTTGTATTTCGCTTATCAAATGTGTCCATTGTCCATTTTCGAATTGTGGTTTTTCAGGAACGTTCTTTTGCGGAGCATTGGCCAATTTTCTTTTAACAGTTTTACTCGTTTTCATTTCCCTGCTCTACCTTCATGTGGTATATGGCGTACGTGTGTACCTAAACCACTCAATTCATACAGAGGTGATCGATAGAGAGGTCTGTACGCCAAGTGGGGTTAAGATTAGTTTATCACAAGCAAAGGCTCAAAAGGTTAAGTGCAAATAAAAGAAAACTAGTGTGAAAAGTTTTGCAGACTCGGCTTAGTAACTCTATTTGTTTTCTTTCTCTATTTGAGTTTCGGCTGGTACATCCTGAAATCAAGTTTCGTTCCACATGTTTTGGAGAATATAAAATATAAAACTAAAAAAAAAAACAGTGTCAATTGTCATTTTATTTTTTCTTGTACACTCGTGCGACGATTCATCCTTTTCTGTATGGTTGCGTGACCAGACTCAGATCACACACCGGCTTTCATCACGCAACACAGCATTAAGTCCGAGGCTAAACGACGGAAGATTTCAGTAAACTGCGGCCACTTGCAGTTGAAACGACTGTGGTAAGTAAATTCTTAGAGATCTCGAATCCCATTTAGAGCTAGCACGCCGTTTCTAGCGGCTTTATTTTAGGTACAGAAACTCAAGGTCAATATTTACACTCAATGAGGACTTAATCTGAGCGTCGTCTTTTTCAGCTACTTGCGTGCAATCAAATGCAGTGTTAATCTACTTAGTTTTTTTTTGTAACCATCAAATTGAAAAGCGTTTTTCAAAAGATTTTAAGAGCTTCCCGTAATGTGCCCCTTGTAAAAGAAGCTAAGTTTGCAAAAACTTTTGTGTGCCTACAGTCGCGGCTAGCTTGTTTGAGCGTTCCAACGTGCGAAACTACCCTGCACGTTTCGGTGTTTCATTGACGCACTTTTGTAATGCCGCCAAAAATTTTTTAACACAAGAAACGGCAAAGGATGTGCTTTAAAATAGTGTTTGTTTCATGTTGAAATTCCATGTATCAATTGTTTTTTTCAATGGTGAAGTTAGGTCAAATTTGTCATTTTTTAAAAGAGCTGAAATCGTGTTTCTTCTTGCGGCCGACACAGCCACATTTAAGCAGTTTATATAAAGATAATTGCTGAATTATAAAGCACAAGTCTGTGTTTGCTTTGTGACTTGATTTCATTTAGATATATCATCACGTTTTTATGTACGAGCGCGAAGAAAATGCTTAATTTTCGCTAATTTCATACTCGAAAGAGCGCCGATTTAGCGTTTTTCAAACTTTGCCCGATTCAGGAAAAAATAAAAAGCCGTTAAAAGTTTTAATGTGATTTTTGAAATAAGTGTACTATAGAGATCATTTGGGCAAAATTTGAAGAAATTCAAAAATTCACGACTGTCAACCGGTTCTCGAAAATTACAGACATTGGCTCTTAAATGCGATTTGCGCCATTTCAATCTTTTTCTTGTAATTCTTCATTTTTGCAATACTTGCTACGACCTCCTCGGCGCCATTTATTACGCCGAGTATTATTGGATTTAGTGTTATTCCTCCTGTTATCGTGCCAATAATAACTAATCCTACTCCAGACAGCGTAAGTGTTTCATCAAGAAGTTTATATCTTTTGTACGATTTCTTAAAACACCAGTATTTTTTGTGGTAATGTTTGTAAAAGTCTTTGAGAGTTTCAATATCAGATTCTGACAGAGATTTATCAATATGATTAAATTCAAAGATATCCTTCATTTTAATAAATTATTATATTAATGCGGCGTAGCTAACGCAGTTCTAGCCAAGGGAGGGGGTCACTACACTATATAAGATCCACTTAACTTTTCTTGAAGCATTACTTTGTGAAATTGCTCAGAGTCAAAGTCGTAAAAGTTTGGAGAAAGCATTATCCTATTTAATACACCATCTTTCATCTTAATACACCAAACTCAAATTTTTGTAAATTGGAGTAGTTACAGCTGGTATAGTTAATGTCGAGCTGTAGTTACTTATTTTAACTTTTGTAACATTTGTATTAAAATCTTCTGCCAGCCATAAAACAATCTTTTTTCCATTAAAACTATTTGGTAATGTAAAACTTTGAGTTGTTTTATTGACAGTTAAATTTACTGATTTGTTTGTTTTATCATAATTTAATTTTAATGAGACATTTACCAGCGGGTAAATGCAGTTAATGGAGCATGAAGCCCCAGGGGGGTAGGCCGAGAAAGCCTGCCCCGTCTTAGGCTCGGTGATATCTTGAAAGCCTGATTCATTAAATGAAAGCACTCTATTCTTTAAGCAGAAAACAAAAGCTTTTCATGGCTAGAACCTCACTAATTTGTCGCATGTTTGTCATCGTGTATATTCTTAGCTTCGCAAAGATTGGTCCCTGTTTTCAAAGCCCTATTCAGAGCTATTCATGGCTAGACCTTAATCATGATAAGTTGAGATAGTTTATAGTACAACTGTGCCTATTGGCCGTACTTTGAGACACTGTGTGACTGTAAAGCTTTGCCAATGCCACTCCTAGTCATTATTTGGTTAGCTTGCACGAAAGCAATCATTTAAAGTAGTTTTGTTACCCGCCCTCCCTTCCTTTGGAGGAGTTGTTGTTTTGTTATGTCTCAATAAATTTTGGTGGGTCACTCCCTGTGGTGCGGTTAAGTCTGCGTTGCGACTTCCCCCAAGCTTTTGGCATTGGTTGTGTCTTGCCATCTTTTGAGCTATTCCTTTGCCTTAATCTTGTCCGATCCAGCCCGTGCGGCGCTGGGGTGATAAGAAAGGCTCTGCCAAGATTATTGTCCTACTCCACGGTAGTGGGGCGATAAGTAAGGCTTGTGTTATTTTGTGCGCATAACCCGAAGTCGCTATAACCTGCCACAGGGCTGTGTCCCCCCCTTATTACGCCATCATGTAGTTGTTGTTTATTTAGCCTGCGTGCGTCATTTACTTGCGTGACGTTTGCATGCGTATCTTACAAGCGGAATAGTGACATTAATAAAATTTTATTGTTATTGTAATTTTTTCTTAGTTAGGCTAAAATTCCTATTTATCCAATGATAAAAAACAATACATAAACTATATTTAGAAATATTAGTAGGAGGATTAAAATTAACAACATAACCATTAACATTTTAGCCATCTTTTCTTATATCGCTTAGGTCTTTATTGGGTAGTGTAATATTAAGATTTAAAGAATGAATAATGACCCCAGATGAGCCTATATTTATTCCATACATATCCGCATCAGCAAAGTCATAGAAATCACTAAAATATTTTCTATTCAAAGCATTTTTGGTGAAAGGAATTAACTCTTTTACCATTTCAACTGTTGCCGCGCTATTATCACTATTTCGATCAAGTTTGATATTTTTGATTGCTTTTTGATTTGCGTTGATGTCAACATTGTACACCACTTCTGTTGGGTGGATGTCAAATGCGGTGTGATAGTCGTAAACTTTATCTGGGTCGAGATTACTCGTTGTTCCCACGACGCCATAAGCAATCATGTAAACTCCTGAAAACTGTTTCGGATACACAGCCAGATCAGTTCCACCCTGAGGAATACTAACCAAAATGTGACGAAAGAATTTATTACCAGATGACAACTTCCGGAAATTGACTATTATTCTATGGTAATAGATAAATTGTGTTTGACCTTTTGAATCGCTGTACCTATGGGAGAGCTTTCTTATACCAACATTTCCAATTGTTAATCCTGTTGAAGTTCCTTTGTCAACACTTATTTGAGACTTATGCCACAGCTGATAATCAGTGTTTAGTAACTCCAGACACAATGTGTAATCAGTATTTGCAGTTAACCTGTAAAAGTTAATTCCCATTTTATACTTATAACTGCCCTGAGAATTCTTGATTATAGTCGTATAAAGAACTTTGTGATTGTAATCGTGAAAGTTACCTTTACTAGGTGGTAAGTCATCTATCTTTGTTATTTTAAAGGAGTTTCCTCCATCAATTTCATCCGTCCACTGATCCGAGCTTGACATAAGATAACTAAACTGGTCGTTGTAATGACTTGGTTGAACTTGAGACACATGTAACTGGCTATCAACATAATCTTTGGTTGTCGCGTCACTATCTAAAGTGGGAGTTTTAAGATTTATTATTTTTTGGCCGGCAACATCGAAATCTCCAGTCATTGAAACACTTCCATCTTTCTTTAGATAAGGACTGAGATCTGGGGCAGTTGATTTGTTATCATCCACATATTTTTTGGTTGCGGCGTCTGTGGGGTTTGTTGGCGGTTTTAAATGAATTATACTTTTATTGTCCATGTTTAGATTATTAGTCATTTTATTTGTTCCACCAACGTGGAGATATTTAAAATCTGTGAAAGCTAATGGTGTTGGTTGTTTGCCACCCGTTAGAGCTGGCAGATTAAATATTCGATTGTTGTTCATATCTAGATTTCCAGTCATTGGGGTAGTCCCATCTTTTTTGAGATAATCAGCAAGTTCTGCTTTTGTTGCATGAATTAATGCTGCAGCGTTTATTGTATTTGTTGCTGATGTATCAACATAGGATTTATTTGATGCTTGGTCGTTTGCAGTTGGAGTGTTAACATTGTAAATGAAGTTGTCTCCCATATCCAAATACGCCCGCATTGCCTCTGCTTCGTTAATTTCAATAAAGTTTTCTTTTACTTCTTCGTAACTAACTAATGACTTCGTATCTGCTTTGAGTTGATTAAATGTTCTCTTGGCGCTGTTCTGAATATTGTAAGAATTTTTTAAATTAATATTAGCTGTTATATCACCAACCCCAGCATTATCCAATTGTTTGCGAGTAACAGCATCATTTGGACTTACCCCATCACCAACATTTCTTAGTTTTTTATTTATCATATCATAATCTCCACTTGAACTGAGATTAAATCCAACTCCTGGAGCGCCTTGAATTCCTCGGGCAAATGGATGATTATTAGATTGTTCGTTAAATATTCCCATTTTAATTATTGAGTATATAATTAGCTCGTAGAGATATAATCCGTGAAGTTTTTTACAATGAATTTCTTTGGTTTATCCATATACAGAAATGTAAATGGTTTTCTTGTTGCCGCTTTATACTGTGCTTTGTCAACTCCCAACTCAGATGATATTCTGTTTGCTTCTCGCGATTATGGAAATTCGTACAGGCAGTAGTGAGAACAATTCAGTCGAATATCCTTTGGAGTTTTGTAAAATGATTGACTTAGATAAATCACTGAGCAATTCTTATGTCGCCCTTGAATGAAATAATCAATAAGTTGTCTCTGGTTTTTATCACAGACGTAATCATCAAATATCACAAGTTTTTGGTTGTCTTCATAATCCATTTCTGTCACTGGGGTTATTTTATCATTACTCACATGAAGTATTTCATAACCCAGTTTCATACTTAGTTCTCTCATCTTTTGTGCCAATTTCTTGTACTTATCCTGCTCTAGATTACGCGCATAGAGATAAATTCCATCGTAGTACAACAGTGGTTTAATTAACATGTGATACAGCAGATTAGTCTTACCACTTCCACTATTTCCACATGTAAGGGTATAATTGTTTATATTTTTTATCTGGGGTATCAGTGCTATCATAATTAGGTATTTCCATTTTATATACATATTAGATAAATGGATATTAACGAAATCAAAACTTGGGCTAAAAATAAGATTGAATCCGATGATCTTGCGCGCCAGGTGGGACGACGAATAAAGGAAACCACCTGGGAAAAACAGAATCAGAGAGAAGGATTTCGTGAGTCATTTAAACCTCTGATTTCCCAGTTTGAAAAACCTGAGGACTCGCAAACGCGCAATATTTTTACTCAAAACCAAGAAATGCTTCGAAATCAGTTGGCTCTTACAGAAGGCCTTAGAGCTAATCAGCGAGCTATTACTCAAGGTTTTAATCAATTAGAGCGATTAGCTGATATGAGAGAACTACCAGGAGTAGAGGCTATTGAAGATGGCGATCAAAAAGCAGCGACAGAACAAGTAGCAGCGGCGAAACCAGTTGATGAAATATTTATGTTTAATTTAGTGAATAGGTTTAAAGGTGAAGAATTACAAAAATTATTAGATATGGGTTACGATAATCCTAATGATTTTTTTAAAAAAGATATGGATTATTTGGAATCCTATTACAAGGACGCTAATGATGATATTAAAAAAGCTAATGGT
Organism: Porites lutea; assembly: GCF_958299795.1. Lineage (NCBI taxonomy): Eukaryota > Metazoa > Cnidaria > Anthozoa > Scleractinia > Poritidae > Porites > Porites lutea. The sequence goes on along the minus strand of NC_133210.1, from coordinate 21,446,056 downwards.
AAAATTGCTGGCAAAGGGAAAAAGAAAAATAAAACTCAAGAAGATGAAGAAAATATTAAAAAATTAAAAGAAGACCGAGATTTGTTAGTAACTTATAAAGATACCTTGGGCGATCTTATAAAAGCTAGAAAAACTTATAAAACTGGAACTGGTATCTATCCTTACCATCTTATTGATAGACTTAAACTGCTTGGGGGGAGTATTATGGCTGGAAACAACGGCGTTGTGACGGAGTTTACTCAGTTAGCACGTTATCTAAACTCTATCAAAGTTTTACCTAAGAAAGAACTAGATAAAACGATAAAAACAATGAAAATCTATCTGGGTATAAAATAAAATGGACATTTCCCAAGCTAAAAAACTTTCACAGGATAAAATTGAGGCAGATTTTCTTACAAAGATAGTCAGACGAAACATAAAGCGTAAAGAGAGAGAGCGCCGGCAAGCGCGTGAAGCCTTTAGAGAAGCATTTGAAGTAGTTTTGGAGTCTCAAGATAAATCCACTAAAACACAAAATTTGATGTTAGATGAATTACAAAGAATTAATGCAAGAATAGATGAAGAGGAGCAACCACAAGGTAGGGAACCTGATAGGTATGCTGATAGATTTCCTAGGGGAAGAGACGGCAGAATAATTTTATACGGCGACAGCGGAGACGGTGGTGATGAAGGTGACGACGACGACCAGTTTTTTGATTCAAGAGACTATGTAGATCAACCACGACGCCCACGGAGAAGACGCAGACCTGCTATCATAAACCAACAGGATCCAGATGATATCCGTGATCAGCAAGAGGAAATACGACAACAACGTCAATTACAAGATTTACAACAACAACTATTAGATCAACGGTGGGCACAACAACAACAAGAAGAGCTTTTTAATCAACAAGTGCAACAACAGCAACGACAAGAACGTCTTAATCAACTGCGACAAAGGCTAATACAATTACAGCCACAGGCACGGCCACAGCAACCACAGCCACAACAAGATGTCATCACAGCTTTACAACAACAACTAGCTCAAGAACGAGAGAGAACAGTAGCTCTTCAAAGCCAAAATAGAGAATCACAACGATTAAACGAAGAAATACAAAGAGAACAACAAGCTCAGGAAGCTCTTCAAAGACAATTAGTTAGGTCTTCTGATGTTTTTCCAGAATCTCAATCTGTCAGATCAACAGATGTGTTTCCCGGTTCTACAGCAGGAGTTCCTCCTCCATTAATACCATCATATCAAGCACCACAACAACCAACAGCCCAATTAACATTCCCTACACCATATCAAACACCACAACAACCCAAAGTATATGATGATGAATACCACTTTCCTGAAATAGTAGATCTAGGAAATTTTGATAACTCATATTTAGAAGGAGTGCGCCAAAAACTAGATAAAACTATTAATGATGTATCATTTCTAATAAACATCGATGAAGGTGAGGCTTATTTAACACCTGAAAAATTAAGAGTATTAAAAAACCGAAAAGACTATAAACAAAGCTTATTAAACTATAGATATGCTTTTATATCTTATCTAAAACAAAGAAGAAAAAACGAAGAACAAATGCGAGAACAAATGCAAAAACCAGAGACAGTCGAGGAAATGTTTCGAAATGGCTCAACAAAAATATTATGGCCGAGGAATTTACTTTTACAATTCTCCTCAAGATTTACTAAAAAGACTAGAACTACTTGAAGGATCTCTAAAAGCAGGTAATAACGGAGTATTAAAAGAATACATACAAATCGTGCATCAACTAAGAAATATAGGATTTATTACTAATAACCAACTTAATGCACTGTTAAGAAAGCATGTTAACATGTAAAATATATAAACATAAGACAAATGAATGAAAGCGCGATTCATATTTCCTCTGTTAAACGAGAGCAAATAGGAACAAACAAACCCTATGATTTTATAGTTAAATTCAATCCTCCTCTAAAACTTGACCCAGAATTTAGACATTTTCTCGCCCTGGACAGGTTGTCGATGACTTACTCTTGGTACAACATTAGAGGTAGTTATAAAAACAATACAATCAAATACACCCATGATGGAACAACATGGCATACAATTACTTTTACTGATGGAATGTATTCCTTCTCTGATATCAATGATTACATTCATCAGTACATGGATCAAAAGTCTCATTACTCAACAGACCCCAAAGGAGCAAAGGTGTATTCAATCAATCTGACTTTTATTCTTAGTACGTATCGAGTACTGGTATCACTTGATGGTGATTATCAACTTGATCTGCGTGGAACAGATTTTGGAGACCTCATCGGATTTGAAAAGAAACTGGTGACTAAAACAGAGTATGGAACACGCGTCCCTATTATTACGAAATCAATTGACTCATTAAACATAAACACAACCGCTATAAGAGACTCTGTTGTAAATGGAGTAAATACAAACACAATTGCCGTTATACCAACTGATAATCTTACGAGGAGTTATCCATTCACTTTCGAACCAAGGAGGCAACTGTACTGCCCTGTGAGTTCTAATTATATTTCTGAAATGAGAATATATGTAACTGATTCACTCGGGGAGAGTATTGACCTCAACGGTATTGATTGGTTTATGACACTACTGCTTCGCCATACTGAAGAAAATTCATTAGTATAATTCTATAGATAAAAATGATGCGACAATCAGAGTTTAAAAGAAAATACGACCCAGAAATAGGAAAATATACAAAACAACATATCTATGGAGAAGGAATAATGGATTCAGTAAAATCTTTTTTTAAAAAACCAACTCCTAAATCCTCAATGCCTAAACCTCCACCTAAACCGCCCAAAAAAGTAACATTTGAGCCAAGCTCATTTGCCGGCAAAAAGGCGGGTGATAAAATAGTAAAAATACTTTCTCGTGAAAATCCCCCTACCACCAAAAAAACAACATCACAAAAAAATGGCTGAAAAAGAATACAATCAATATCTGGAAAACTCAAGAAAATTATATAATTATTAATATAAAAGTTTACTTGGCAAAATGAAATCGTTTAGAAACCCAAAATATCTTGAGAGATATGAAGATGTTATATTTGATCTTGAACAACCTATAAATACAGCAGACCCAGCTAATAACGCCGCCCAAGTGAGAGCGCCAAACCTTAAATTTATCGCTGATAATACAGGTGAGGCTACTCCATTTGATTGGTATAACGCGCGATTTTCAATGGATTTTAAAGTAACTCCATTAGCTGGAGGAAATATAGCAGTTGACGACCACAACGGAATTGTAAATGGTTCTAACTCATTTATAAAAAAACTATCCTGGCAGAAGGAAAAGAAGTTTATAGTTGTAATGAAGCAAATCATGTCGCAAATATTAAAAATCTGCTTGAGTATAATTCCTCTTATGCAAAGAGTATTGGGACCAAAGAATTTTACTATCCTGATACAAGTAGGTCTGCAGAGGAACGTCCTGCTAATGCAAACTACAATGTAGGTTTTCTTTTAAGAAAAAAAGTACTAGGTACTTCAGTTGAAGTCAATTGTGAAATACCTCTTAATAGGTACTCTTTCTTTGAAGCACTAGAAGACAAACTACTTCCTAACACAAAAATTGAAATAAATTTTGAAATCGAAAGTGACGCAAATCTAATATTCCAAACTGGTGCTAATTGCAGAGTTATTGTAAAAAGACTTCAGTTATATATTCCAAAGTTAACTTTTAACGCAGAAGGCCAAAAGTTATATATGGAAAATTATCTTAAACCTTACAAATGGACTTATCTTAACGAAGTAATTCATACATCAAATAATCTACAGCAACAAACAGGCCATTACAGAATTACAACCGCTATTTCAAAACCACGTCATGTATTTGTTTGGGCTATCAACACAGCAAGAATTAACACACAAGCACAAAATCCATTTATATATGATACTTTTGGTAATTTTCCAAACAATTCTAACGTATCACGATGTTATCTCGAGGTTGGAAATGGTAATGAATACCCTGATTTTCATCATAAACCATCTACAGATTTAACAAGAGTTTTTAGAGGTTTGCTGGAGAATGTTCACGCTAACAACGACTTTCAAGGAGGAACAATTCTTGATATGGACAGTTACAGAAAAGTTTATCCAATTATTTACTTTGATTTAACAAAACAAAAAAATGGACATCAAAGATGGAGTAACAAAGCTGGCGTTTCATTTCGAACTATCAGCCAATCCAAACGCTGATTATAACCTTTATGCTCTTGTTCTTCACGAGCGAGAGGCAGAAATAAAACAAGAAGATGGAAAACTACTTCTTAGAGCTTAAGAACTTCGCTTTGAGTTTCGCTTTGTATAACCATTACATAAAATGAAATCCTTTAGAGACCATGTTGAAGCTTATGAAGATTTAGTTTTTAATCTCGAACAACCTTTAATAATCCCTACTGATAATAATTATCAAAACAGAGGTAATTGTAAATTTGTTGTTGATAGGGAGTCACTTGATTGGTACAATGCAAGGCTGTCAGTGGATTTTAAATTAACAAAACTAATTGGGCGTAATGTAATCATTAATGATAAAAGTGGAATTATTAATGGTGCAAGTTCTTTTGTAAAAAAGATTAGTTTTGGTATTAATGGCCGAGAATTCTACCAGTGTAATTCTGCCAATCATGTTGTAAATATTAAAGATTTGCTTAGCTATAAACTTTCTTATGCTGAGACTATTGCATCTAATGAATTTTACTATCTTGATACAACAAATTCCCCAAACAGAAATAAATATTTAACAAGGCAAGTTCAACACGGAAGAAATATTACAAACACTGGTTGGACGCCAAGAATTTTTATTGAAAATGAAGACCCCACTTTCAATGAGGGGTTTGATAAGAGAAAGAAACAATTGAGAAATTCGAGCATTGTTAATTGTGAAATCCCTCTTAGTAGGTATTCATTTTTTGAGACTTTTAAAGATAAAATGTTGCCAGATTCCAGATTTGAATTAAACATTGAATTCGAAAGTGACAACAACCTTATATGGCGGGAAGGGAATAACGTTTGTAGAGTAATAATTACAAAACTACAACTATACATTCCTAGAGTAAAATTTGACGGGAGGTACAAAACAACAGCTGCGGTGGCTCCAAAATGTTGGACTTATCTTAATGAGTACGTGACGAATTCTACAGATTTAAGACAAAGAGAAGGAAATTTTAGAGTAACAAATGAGGTGTCAAAACCACGTCATGTTTTTATTTTTATTGTAAACAGTGCAAATATAAACTCACAAACAGCAAACCCATTTTTGTACCAAACTTTTAATGTCGCAAATAACAGAAAATTAACAAGATGTTACCTTAAAGCATATGAAAATGTTTACCCTAATATTCATTACAAGCCATCCACAGAGCCATCCAGAGTTTTTAGAGATGTTGTTGTGTCGTATGGCGGTGTAACACTTCTTAATAGAAATAATTTTGAGTCTCTGTTCCTATTTATTTACTTAAAACTACCAAATCTAGAAGATAAAGTAAAACTTTCATTTCATTACGAACTAAGAGGGGAACCCAATGCTGATTATACTATTTTCGAAATTGTTTTCCTTGAAAAAGATTTAACATAATTCTATAAATAAATGACAACTTATATTGAATATGGGGTAAAACTAACAGAGGGACAAAAGTCAAAACTGGCTTCTGCAATCAAAAATAAATCATCACTAACCCTTCGATTAAAACATTCTCATCTTCGCGGATCAGATGAGTTAATGCTGACCCGCAGACAGATAACTAAAATAAAAAAATCACTGGCAAATAGAACAGGATCAGAGATAAAAATAAGTAGAACACAGATTAGGCGTTCTGTAAAACATGGTGGGAGTCTATTCACTAGTCTTGCATCTCTAGGTACTAAACTTCCTCCTTTTACAATGCGAGGAGTTTCCAAAGTCGCACCGGCACTGGCTACCGGAGCCGCATCTGCACTTGGCGAGATAGGATTAAAAAAGTTATTTGGAAAAGGAATTACAATTCCAAAAAGATTTTTCCCAATGTTACCTCCTTTTGCTCGAGAGTTTACCCAAGCTCAAATAAACCAAATTAACAGAGCTCATAAAACAGGAGGCCGACTGGTTATTAAACCAACTCATAGGCAGATAGAAGGAGGATTCCTGGGAACACTTGCTTCAATCGGAATTCCAATGGCGATTAGTCTGGTTTCAAAAATGTTTGGATCTGGGCTTCAAGTTGACCGAAGATCGTCTAGTAATACGAGAAATGTTTATGTACCTCCAGTAACACAAGGAGAAGGTTATCCACATCGCCCACCACCGTGGTATTGGGAAGACATGGAAAATAAAGGACCACTTGGAATGGGAGTTAAGAAAAAAAGCCGGCAAGCCGTCCAAAGGCAAGGGAGTACTATTAGGAAAAAACAGCCCATTCAACTCAATTCCCATAATAGGAGACATTTTGTAATCAAACCATTATCCAACTTTGACCTTATGGAATCGGTAAAGAAACTTGGTATCAAACATCTCAGAGGGATTTACAGTCGTGATGGTCTACCAAACAAGATTAGAAAAGAATGTGGAATAATCAATCTTGATGATATTCAAGGTCCTGGAACACACTGGGTTTGTTATAGAAATCTGGATTCAGTGGTTGAGTACTTCGATCCATTTGGTTTGATAATGCCAAATGAAGCGATAGAGTATTTTAATACTGCAAGCCCTTCTGGAAAACGTATAGTTTACTCAATAGATGAAATACAAAATCGCAGTACCGTTCTCTGTGGTTACTGGTGTTTATATTATCTCTACGAACGACAACGTGGTAATAGTATCTTAGACGTAATACATAATCCACATTTTGACGGCGACAACAGCGATTTCATACAAGAGTACTTTGGAGGATAAAGGTTATTACTAACGTAGTACTAGTAAAAATAATATTTAATAAATATTATTTTTGGTAGTAACCTTTTACTCTCTATTTATTAAAGATTTAATACGATTAACATTATCTCTTGTGTAATAAATTTGGTGACATATGTTGCTAAAACAGGTATAAATTTCAATAAGCTTATTTAACCTCTTTACTTTTTTTCAGAATTATCTATATTTAAATCTCTAACATGGTTTTTAAAAATAGACCAAAAACGGCTTTCTTCATAAATTATTTTTAGAGAAAAATCATCATTTCTTTTTTGAAGATCCTCCATCCCATTAATAATTTCAGTTCGAATTTTATTCCCGTAATCTTTTAGTGATTAGATATCATTAAAGTTTTCAAACTCTTTAATAAACTTATCTTCCATTCTTCATACTTTACTATATATTCTTTAAATTAAGATAACTCTTACTCTTCATCTATTGGTTCTTCTTTTAGCTTTTTAAGATTATCAACTTTCTTATTTATATCTCCAACATTCTCCACTAGATCACTTACTTTTGAGTAAATATCAATAAGTCTAAATAACTTCTTCTTTTTATCACTCTTTACTTTTAACCAAGAATATTTGCCATCTTTAATACCATTCCACAACTCACATTCACCAAACATTAGTACTTTAGAGAGATCTTTATTTGTTTTTCTCAGACTTTCAAACTCATGATTTACTTCAGGTCGAACTTCTTTCTCAAAGTCTCTTAGTGTTTTAACATCCATCTTTTTTTCTATCTCAGAGAAAAACTTGGCTTCCATTTTATTATAGCGGAGCTCTCGCGCGCGAAGCGCGCAGCGGAGCAACATGGGTAACAAAATGTGGTAAACTACCCATCCGAGAAAATTTGGTAATCACGTGACCGTACACCGACCGCCCGCCCGCCCGACCGTCCGTCCGCACCACCGGCATACCAACGCAAAATTTCGGGTAGTCTGTGGTGAGGGTTTTTTGGCGCGAAAACGAATGGCAACCCGCGTTTTGTGAAGCATAAACAACTTAGAAGTTCAGGAAAGTCAACTCAGAACAAAAATAAATTTTTCGTGTCGGTTGACATTTTTTATACATCCGTATTTTCTATACTACATTATTTATTTATTATGCCCTCTAGTTTGGAGTATAGAGATAAAGAGAGGTAGAGAAAACGAGAAAGTAGGCGGCAAGCAAGCCAAGCTCAACGAGAGAGAGAGCGGCAGAGAGCTAGAGAAAGGAGGCGAAACTGCTCTGACGAGCAACGGGAGAGGGAGCAAGAAAGAAACAGAGAAAGGAGGCGCAATTTTACTGACGAGCAACGGGAGCAAGAGCAGGAAAGGGATAGAGAAAGGAGGCGCAATTTTACTGACGAGCAACGGGAGAGAGAACAGGAAAGGGACAGAGAAAGGAGGAAACATTTTACTGAGGAGCAACGCGAGAGAGAGCAAGAGAGAAACAGAGAAAGAAGGCAAAATTTTACTGACGAACAACGGGGAAAAGCGCAAGAAAGAGAAAGGGAAAGGCGACAAAATTTCACTGAAGAGCAACTGGAGAATGAACGAGAGAGAGCAAGAGAAAATAGACGCCTAATAAGCGACGAGCGGCGAAGAAGGGAGCGAGAGACAGCAAGGGAAAACAGGCGTCGTATAAACGAAAACGAACGAGAAGGAGGAGAAGGTGAGCGAATTTTTGCCGAGGTTAGCTTTCTGTTATATTTGAAGGATCTATTCTCCCTCTTGTAATTGAAATAACTTTTATTATTTTACTATAAATCTAGGCTTTTCCATTTTGTAGATACCTATCTTCGAGTGTTTAAGAATATATATGGAGATCTATGTAAATAAGAAGGGCAGCCAGGGTTAGAAATTATTTTTGAATGTTGACAGGCCAAACAAATTTAAGCTCGGTTATGTCTAGTTACTAACCGGTCAAAATAAATTATTACCTGCCAAACAAATTTTAGCTCGGTCATGTCTAGTTACTAACCGGTCAAAATAAATTATTACCTGCCAAACAAATTTTAGCTCGGTCATGTCTAGTTACTAACCGGTCAAAATAAATTATTACCTGCCAAACAAATTTTAGCTCGGACCGGTCAAAAGACAGTAAAAACTCGTGGTAAGAACCTGGATTTTCCCATTGCATTAACAGGTACGTTCTTACAAAAATAGTTATTGGCAAAAAATTTGTCTATTTTTCTAAAATGAAAAGGTTCTTATTTTCTGAAGGAAAAAAAACATTGCAGCTTATGTCTCCCAAAGAGGTTCACCTGAATATTTTCCAGGTGTAGAGAGTTTTTTTTATAGATTTGAGAAAATAAAGATGTGTGTCAAATATTGGGCTAAACAGGTTCTTGTATAGGGGGGCCTAATTATAACTGGCAAGTTTAGCCTAACAGGTTCCTAAAAACCAGGTTCTTAGTCACAGCTAGGTTTTTACTGTATTGAAGACATTGTACTTTGCAGTAATAGCCAAATTAAGACAAAAATTATGTGATCATAAATGCTCAAAAACTCCTTGTGTTGAGAGATGGGGAAATATTATAAACCAGTTTTGAGTGTGGTTATCAAGTTGTTCATTCATTGGAGGGTACAGTGTAGTAAATAATATTTCCAGGAATATTGTCAAGCTCAGCTCGTTTATTCTTAAAAACAATTCGCCATAAGAGTTAAACCAGAAATCACAACTTTTGGCTCAGTATTGTTCTGACATGTTTTCTTTGAACAATAGGTGTATGTAGGGGTGAGGGAAAATTCTTGCCCAACTAAAGATTTTATCTTATCTTCTTAGCCATGGAAGAACATGAAAGTCAGGTCCTCCAGGTTGAATGCAGCATGGAATGCGCTCTGCTTGGTGAACAAGAGCAAAGTCACTCAGCAGGTACTGATATAGTTCATGGTAGATGGTATTTATTATAGAATTGCATAATTGAGTAAAATCACGCATTCTGATTGGTTAACGAAGAGAGGTATTCAGTGTGAAATTGCGAGTTGAAAACGAGGCTAAGGGATGTTTTTTCGCATCTACGTTACAACTATCGTCAAATTCTAACACAATAACTGCAAAAAAAGGTTTTCTACAATGTCATTTTAAAATGTTTTCAAAATCATTGTCACCTTTTGTATATCCTTTCTTAACATACTGTAATGTCGCCTGGTCCTCCACCTACTGTTCCAACCTAAACTGTATTTACCTTTTGCAAAAGCGTCTAGTGCAGCTCATAACAAAAGCTCACTATCTAGCAAATACCGCCCCTTTGTTTAGCCAGCTTTAAGTCCTTCACATATTTAGTATTAATTCATTTTCTGTCACTACTTTTATGTATTCTTATCACCATAATCTTTTGCCTAGTAGCTTTCGTGACTTGTTCTTAAGTAGTAATCAAGTCCATCAATACCAAAATTCTACTGGCCTCTCAGTATAGACCTCATTTTTGTAGATCAAATATAAAGCAATTCAGCATCCTTTACCGAGGACCTAAAATCTGGAAGTCGTTGCCTGTTTAACTAATTAGCTCCTTCTATATTTGTTGTTAAAAAAAATTTAAAGAATTTTCTCACTGATAGCCGATCTGTCGCTTAATTTTCTGATCTTGCTCACTCTGCACTCAGCCATGAATTTAGTTCTCTAGGTAGTTGAAGGAAGCCTATTAATATAAGCTTCAAGCTTCGTTAGACTTCCTTGTCACATTAATTTTATGATTTAATTAACACCTTTTGTTTATGTTGTATAAGGTTTTGTGAGTGACTAAATAAATAAATAGTTAAAAACAAACAAAAGCATTTTTTAAAGTGATCCGGAGGTTCTTCCTTGTTTTGAACTAAACTACAAATTCTTGGAGAGGTATAAAAAACCCCTTTCGCTAGCGACAATGAGAAAACAAGAAAATCCTGTGAACACAGCCCAGAAAATGGCAAGGCAAATTCAAACAAACAAAACGGAGAAGCGACAGTGGGGGAAGTGCCAGGGTCAATTGTCACATATACAGAAGAAGAAATAAATACCTTCAAAGATCACATTGTCCCCGAAAACACGAAAAAGAGTACGCCACTTGCATTCATCCTGAATCGTGGTACTTAGAAAAGTACAAAACAGAGCTGAACTTGAACAGCATTTTTAAAACATTTCAAGGTACTTACCTTATATCAATCGCAACGTTAAACTTTCAGTGCTTTGCCTTGGACAATTCATTTCTTTCAGTTTTGCTACCGAAGAGGTAAAAGGTGTGAATTATTTTCCTTCGCGAGCAAATGACCAATTTGAAAAAGGATGTTATAGATAACCGGCTTGTAAATTCAGTGAAATACCTCTATTTATCCTTACAATTGCTTTGGAGCTTGTTCATGTGTAAAAAAGTTTGAAAACAAATGTAAAAACAAGCACAAGGTACAAAAAAAGTTGTCAAAGGTTCAAACGTGTATGACTGACCTTGCTTCCTATTCGCTAACGCAATGACAGGTTTGACATTTGACTTTGAAATGGCTTTCTGGGGCGCGCGCTCCGGATAAAAACGAACAATATTATTAGTGTTTTCTTTTTTTTTTCTGATTTTTATTTGATTATGCGATTCAAGGAAAATCCATTACCTGACTCGTGAATTCCACGTTAAATTGCACTTGAAAACCGATATCGGTTTTCGTGTGCAATTTAACTTGGAATTCCCTCGTCAGGTAATGAATTTTCCTATAAAACTTAATAATATACGTGGAAAAATTTCTTGAATCAGATTGGCTTAGAGCAGTGCAGTTTTTAGTAAACACAGTACAAAAACAAGGAAACATAATGCAAAAATAAGTAAATAAAGTGCAAATTTCTCAGAGAATGAAAACCTGTGATTGGCTAATAAACAATCAGTGTTGTCCAGAAGCGCGGGCTACTGGCAGTTTCACTGGGAACTCTTTTCCAAAGTGCCAGCTACTCTTATGAGTCAAAACATAAAAAGAAACTGTCTGGAACTTTTATCTTGAATTTTTCGTAAGTTCCATTTTTTTCCGCGAAGGATAAAACGGCACCCGAAGCAAATTGTGTTAATTCATTTCTTAGAATACTAGAACATGCAATTTCATCGGGAAAATAACAAACAAACAAAAAAGCCACAAGAGCTTGTTTGAAAGTTTATCGAAAAACACATGAAAATACATGGAACTAAAGTGCCTTGAACAGCTACAAAAGAAGACAGGTGTTGTTTATTCATGGTTGCGAAGCCACTCGCTGAGGCGCTTGCCGATAGATAGCTGCGGCTTGTTTATCCGACATGAAGAATATAAATCACAAGCAACCAGAATACAGGCTATGCAGCCATTCACTACAGCAATCGAGGCGTCAGTAAAGCTTTTTTTCTTGTTCAGCAAAACCAGCTTGTGGCTTCAAAGAACGTCATAACAAGCGACCAAGGTAATAGTTTTTCTCCGTTGTTCTTACTTTTGTAATTGCTCCAAAAATCCAAATTCACAGTAATTTTGATGGCTGTTAAGAATTATTTTTCTTCACATTAGTGGGGTTCACATTAGACCACTAAGTCTGACTTAGTAATCTCTTAAGTCGACTTAGCGAAAATGACAGGTGTGAACCGCTAAGTCACAGAAGCGTGATTTCTGTCTTAGTGTCGGCAAACTCAAACGACCTAAGCAGTTCTTAAGTCTGTTTCAAACATGACTTAAGGCTGACTTAAGAAACCTGATAGCAAAAAAAATTCAAAATCGTGGGTTTTATCAGATAGAGATTCCCACGTTAGGCGCCAAAAGCAAAGAAATCACGACACATGTATCTTCTCACGAACAAAATGAACTGAAGATGCATCGCCGAGAGGACGAAACGTTAGAAGGCAATTACGCTACCGACTTTTCACCTTATGCGACGTGGAAAGTCTCCAAACACCAACAGCAACACGCTTCTCTGCAGACACAGAAAGCTCGTCAAACGTTTCACGTTCCATTCGAAAGTTGGTTTCCAAAGAAAATTCAGCCGAGGTGATGCTAGCATTACATCAAACCAGTTCTGCGGTCTTGGCCAGGCCCACGCTCTTCTTCTTATGTGCCGAAAATTACCTCGTCTTCGGTGAACGCTCAAATAAAAGTAGGGCGGTCAGAAAAAGCAGGCTTTCACTCTCTTGAACAAAATCTTCCATCATTCTTTCACGGAGGAACATAAGATTTTGTAAGGTTATTTGGCTGATCAACCTTTGTAAATTTATTAACAGACAACAGTCGCAATTACAGCGATTTTACGGCTTCTCGGTCTCATTTTGATCTCAACTTGTTCGCTAAAATGGATCGTGACTACCTCACCACATTTATGATGTTAGTAACCTTATCTGTTATTTTTATCGTTAATGATGACAGCTTTGCACGGAAAGAATTTGTCTTCTAGATATGTCTGAAGGCTTAAGCGGACTTAGAGTGACTTGGCTTGACTTAGGCTAAGACAGACTTAGTGCCTAGTGTGAACCCACAAATTATCTGCCAGGTTTTTTTAGCTGTCCCGCTGTGTAAAATCCTAGAATCTCGATGAGTTTTTAAAAGTGTTCATCTTTACAATGTTTTGATTTTTCATTCATCCAGTCCAGGCGAGTCGGTTCACGCGTTGACAGTTCTGATAGACATGTTACATGTGAATAGCGGAACTCCCTTGTCTTTTCTGGTTTGTTCTAACAAGATTCAAAGGGATTTTGTGGGCGTTTTTAATAAAATAATTATTCCACTTGCGCTTGTTGGATGAGATGATTATTGCCAACTCGGCGCTATGCGTCTCGTTGGCTATTTACCATCTCATATCCAACATGCCCTTGTGGAATAATTGTTAATTATAAAATAACTAAGATAGTACGTGCATTCTGATTGGTTAAAAACCAAAAGTTTATTGTGCTGGTAAAATCATAGAAAACTGAAACATGAATTAAAGTTATTTTATAAAAGTAAAAGACCACATTTTCTAAAGGTTTGCTGGTGTGATAACCCACTTGGGATGTTGGGAGAAGACTGGAAAAGCTTGTAAACCACCAGCTTAACTTCTCAGATCTCTGGGCCTCATGCCCCCAAACCCCCCCTTAGATACGGTACTCTCGCTTTACCAGCACTTGGTGTCAGGCATCAGTTACTTTACATTGGGAGCTGGCTACTCTAAAACTTCTGGAGAACACTGAACAAAGAAATATATAAGAACCAATGAGCCTCAGGTGTCACAATCTACTTGCTTATTTTCTTAGCCATGGAAGAACATGAAAGTCAGGTCCTCCAGGTTAAATGTAGCATGGAATGCTCTCTGCTTGGTGAACAAGAGCAAAGTCAATCAGCAGGTACTGATATAGTTCATGGTAGATGGTATTTATTATAAAACTTAATAATATACATGGAAAAATTTCTTGAATGAGATTGGCTTAGAGCAGTGCAGTTTTCAGTAAACACAGTAAAAAAACAAGGAAACATAATGCAAAAATAAGGAAATGAAGTGCAAATTTCTCAGAGAATGAAAACCTGTGAACAATCAGTGTTCTCCAGAAGCGCAGGCGACTGGTGGTTTCGCTGGCTACTCTTATGACTCAGAACAGTAAAAAAAACTGTCTGTACCTTTTATCTTGAATTTTTCAGTAGGTCCTAAAAGAAACAAAAACAATAACTTGTCGTATAAAAAGCTCTTTGGTGTATAACAACTTGCCTTTTGCTAATGGTATTATCGATATATTTACTGATTTTTGATGAGACATTGCCAGATAATATTTTTAATTATAAAATAACTAAGATAGTACATGCATTCTGATTGGTTAAAAACCAATAGTTTATTGTGCTGGCAATCTCATAGTAAACTGAAACATGCATTAAAGTTATTTTATAAAAGTAAAAGACCACATTTTCTATGGATTTACCAGCATGATAACTCACTTGGTTCTTGGGAGAACTCTGGAAAAGCTTGTAAATCACGAGCAAAACTTCTCAGATCTCTGGGCTTAATGCCCCCAAACCCCTCCCTTAGATAGAGTACTCTCGCTTTATCAGTGCTTGGTGTCAGGCACCAGTTTCTTTGCTTTGGGAGCTGGCTACTCTAAAACTTCTGGATAACACTGAACAATAGAAATATATAAGAACCTATCAGCCTCAGGTGTCACAATCTGCTTGCCCAACTTACTAAGATTGTATCTTATCTTCTTAGCCATAGAAGAACATGAAAGTGAAGTCCTCCAACTTGAATGTAGCATGGAAAGCTCTCTGCCAGGTGAACAAGAGCAAAGTCATTCAGCAGGTACTGATATACCGGTAGTTGTTTATGGTAGATGGTATTTTATTATGAAAGTTAATAATATACATGAAAAAATTTCTCTGTGAATTTGATTGGCTTAGAGCAGTGTACTTTTGAGTAAACACAATGCAAAAACAAGGAAACATAATGCAAAAAGAAAGAAATATAATGCAAATTTATCAGAGAATGAAAAACTGTGATTGGGCTAATAAACAATAGAAATTTATCAGAACTAATTAAGTGCCAGAATTTGCTGGTGGGAAGCATGAATACTTTTAAAACTTCCCCCTTTTTGGTGTAATTAATTATGCTCTGTTGTCTTACCTAACTAATCTTTCCTTTTTCTTGTAACACTTTCTTTCTCAATATTTTATTTTATGAATTTACCTGATTATTTTTATTTATTTATTCATTGTGGGTTGTTTTTTTTTTCATTTTTGTAACCAAGATTTTGAAATTAATAAAGGTGTGGATGGGCGTGTGTGTGTAACAAATAAGAATGTTAAAACTTTCATATATATATTTTTTACATGGACTCAAAAGAGCAGCTATATAATCAGTGATTTTGTTACCTCTGCATTCTATCTATGTTCCTGACGCATAAAAATCGCCAAAGACGTAAAACAGTTCATGGATATATCGATCTGAACGTGTGTATTTGTAGAAATATCCCTTACGTGTAATTTCTGTGGCAGTTATGGTTGTTGTTTAGTGATGCACATTTGTTTTAGGCTTTGTTCACTTCTGCTTTAAAATAGAATAATTATATTTTAATTTCAGTATACTATAATACAGAGTTTTGGAGTGTGTCTTCAGATTAACTGTCTGCGGCTGGTACATAAAGGCCCAAACATTTTCCATTTTGGACTCATTTTTTTAAACTGGGACTCATTGGTTCTGGACTGGGACTCATGATTTCTCACAAGATGAGTCCCAGAATTCATCACATTTATTTCTAACAAAAACACTGTATAATTCATTGATTAGACCTTTTGTCGTGTAATTCAAGTGTTGTTGTTGTGGTAAACATGACAAGTCATCATGTCTGTACTTAATTCTCCATGACTGGATTGTAGGATTTTTGTTCTGTTTGTATTTGATCGTGCATTATTATTGTGGGAAAACTTACCTTAGGGTTGTATTACTCTTCTAATAGTAGCCACTTAGAAGATGACCGCCTAATTGCCAGAGCAAGGGCAGTTGGTGTGGACTATGAGTTTGCAAAGCCTGGTGAAGTGGAAAAGGAGGATGACAGAAGAAAAAGACAGCGGCGAAACCAAAGAAGAATATCAGAACAAGAGAAAAGGTTGCGTGAAGTTGTTGGAGATCTACCACCTCCTCCACCAGCAGGGTCAAGTCAGCAAGAAGATAATGCCTACAGAGCTATTCGTGCATTTGAGGTGGAGCAGATGACTTATGCATTCTTTTTTTGTGAGGTCTGCAACGAAAGGCGACTGGAGTGCAAGGGCACGAGAAACATGTGTACTCGCTGCAGAACAGATAAGAAGGTGCCAAAAGTTTGGTCAGGTGAGAATAACATGGATCCAATGGCTGTTCCTGAGATTTTGTCTAACATGTCAGATGCTGAACAGATGCTGATAGCCAGGCTAGCACCCACTGTGCATGTGCACCTGCTGAAGCATGGAGGTATCGCCTCAAAGGGACATTGCATTGCTTTCCCACAGGCTGTGCAAGAACCGGCCACTATTCTTCCACGCCTACCAGCAGAGGTGGATATCATACGCGTGAGAAGACAAGGAAAAGATGATACCCATAAGGACTTCAGGGTTAGAAGACACCATGTTGAAGGAGCCCTTCGTTGGCTCAAGGAGAACAATCCTGCTTACGGTGATGTTGTTATTGATGGCACTCGCATACAGAATTTACCAGAAGATGGTGAGTTGCCCAATTTGAGGACTGTTGAGTTCTCTGAGACAGAACGCATAAACGACCAAGGCCCTGCACCACAACAATTGGATGTTGGGGAAACAGACAGTACTGATGACTCAACAGTCTCTGGAATTATTCTTCCTGAGCCGGGAGTGAATGTGCAAGCACAAGTAGAAGCAGCCATAAATGAAGTTGTTTCTGAATCTAGGGAAGGTGAAGCTGGAGAAACACAACGAAATGTGCAACGACCAGTGATCCCGTGGCCGACCACGAGCACAACACCAGCATCGGAGTTTACCACTCCCTATTTTTCTACCATGGCATTTCCTTGCTTGTTTCCCTATGGAAAGGGTGATTTCCACATAAACCGTCCTGTGACGTGTCCCACACTGCATGACTGGGCAGAGCACCTGCTGTGGTACCAAGACGGAAGGTTTTCGAGGCATAAAGTCTGGAAGTTGGTCGTCCACAATATGACCACGAGGAAGCGTGCCCTGGAACAGAGTCGGTTCTTTGTTGACTAGCAACTTGGTGACCCACAAATAACTGTTGCAGACCTGCAAGAGCGACTTGCAAGAGGCGACACTTTCACCAACAAGTTGTTGTATTTTGGTGCAAATCTACGTGGTACAGCTCAGTATTGGCACCAGAGACGTAGAGAGCTTCGAGCATTGGTTGAATTCATGGTCAATGAGAAGCATGGGTTACCTTCATTTTTCATGACTGGAAGCTGTGCCGAGTTTTACTTTCCTCCTCTTAGAAGACTACTTGAAGAGTACATCTTGTAGACCAAAGGAAAAGAAGTCAACCTTGCTGAAGATAGTAATGCCCGCTTCAAGGCAGTACAAGAAAATACTCATTTAGTGGTGAGTTACTTTGACCTACGCACCAAGCATACCATGAGAAGGTACTGAAGCCAGTATTCGGTGTCTCTGATTATTGATACCGCTATGAGTTTGCCAAGTCCCGCGGTCAAATTCATTGGCACCAACTCAGCTGGAGGGAAGACAGGCAACCGCATAAGCTATTGCATGAAGCTCGTGAAGATGGTTGCGAAAAGGAGGAGTATGCAGCTAGACTTAGTCAGTGGGCGGATCAAACCTTTGCCATGATAGCATTACATCCAGCGGGCAATGACGAAGAACGGCAGCCGAGAAAAGACCTCTGGCCACCACCTGAGGGAACGGCTCAGCCCATATCAGATGATAGGGATCCGTTAGTTAAGATGCTAATGCAAATAGCTGCAACACAAGATGCAATACTGGAGGATCATTTGCTTTTAGTAAACCGGGTTGGACTCCACAGTTGCTGTGATTACTGCTTGAGAACTCCTCGCCATCCGGAGCAAGGATTGCAGCCGAGAGAACGTGTATGTCGGATGGAGTTTGGAAGCGAGTTCTGCCCAGGGAAAAAAATTCATGGTAGTCCGGAAATTGTGGAAGATCATAATGGAGCACCCCGCCTAGAGATGCCACGTGACCATCCACGTGTGGTTCAGCATTCTCGTTATCAGCTACAATCATGGAGAGAAAATGGGGATGTAAGCTTGATTCTTTCCAATTCTCCTCCAGATAATCCGAGTACAGATGATATCATTGCCATAATTGACTATGTGTGTGGATATGCTTGCAAAGATAGCGAACCCACTGGTGCAACTTCTGATCTCTTTAAGGACATGGTGAATACTGTTGATGCAGGTGATGCAGACCAAGTGACAGGCAAGTCAATGTGTGCTAAGATGCTGATAAAGACGGTAGGAAGACGAGATATCAGTGGACCGGAGGCATTCTTTGAACTGAGTGGGCTAGCACTTTGGCGATGTAGCCGTCCATTTACCTACTTGTCAATGTCAGGGTCAAGGAGACTTGAACGTGATGGTGAAACTGCAACTCGCAGCACCCCACTGGATAAGTACCTTGCACGACCGCAAGATGAACACTGTTCTTGGTACCACTTTGCATCGAAGAACGGCAATGTCCCTGTTGTAAGTGGTGGTTCTACGCATGCAACATGGCCATTGAATGAAGACTACTGTAGGACCATGCTCCTGTTACACTGGCCAAGTTGGTTTGACATCCAAGAAGTGAAGGGGGATGCTGAATCTTGGATTGATCGCTTTAAGGACTTTTTTGCAAGTGACCACTGTCCAACATTTGTGAAGGCCCGAGTTGCTAAGGCACGGCGTTTTGCAGACCACCCACAAGAACCAGTGTTTGAAGAGAATGAGGAAGATGATGCTGTTGAAGCAGAAGAACAGCCAGACTGGGTGGATGTATATGCAGGGCAGAACCAAATATATGAGGGTGTAGAGAAGGACCTTGATTATGATGATGGTGGGGAGGACTATGACTGGAGCAGCACTCGTATCATTCTTCCTGAAGGAAAAGACCCAACAAAATGGCTTCAAGAAAGCATTAAAGCAGATGAGGAACGGGAGACAGAAAGTAGAGACCTTGATTTACCTCAGGTGTGTCCGTTGTCTCTAAATGAGAATCAGAAAGCCATATTGGGGCTTGTGTTGCACACCCTGTTCAACTTTGTTGAAAACACTGAATATTACCATCCACTGCGGCTTGTTCATAACGAGCCGCACCGTCTTAGCAACCAAAAAAATTTTGTTTATCTAGCTGAGATAGGGGACTAAAAGTCCCCTATCTCAGCTGGATACTCAGAAGCTTGTAACATTCACTATTCCATTTATCTCTGATCATATTTCGCATCTAATACGATAGAGGCATCAATTTTCGCGCCATCATGTCATCATTCTAGGGCGAGAAATTTAATTAAAAGCGCGGCATTCAACAAATGTACGGCTCAGGTGTCGGCTAAAATTATTCAGTGCCGTCAAACAAAAAAACATATTATTAAGGTCTGCGTATAAAGTCGATCACATTGCTAACACAGACAAAAACGCTTAAATATCTCCTACAAAATGAACGGCTGAGTTTGTTTTTTATACGGGTCAAACTGCTACTATATATCCCAGAAGCGCTCAGGCATAATAATATGCTAGGATTTCTACCTGGATGAACCAGAAAGGATATAGAACAACTGCCTAATTGTTTTTTACGGCTACGGGTTGAAATGCTAAACGTGTTATATATCCTAGAAGCGCTCAGGCATAATACTATCCCAGGACTTCTACCTGGATGAACCAGAAAGGATATAGAACAACTGCCTAATTGTTTTTTACGGCTACGGGTCGAAATGCTAAACGTGTTATATATCCTAGAAGCGCTCAGGCATAATGATATCATGCCAGGACTTCTGCCTGGATGAACCAGAAAGGATATAGAACAACTACCTAATTGTTTTTTACGGCTACGGGTTGAAATGCTAAACGTGTTATATATCCTAGAAGCGCTCAGGCATAATGATATCATGCCAGGACTTCTACCTGGATGAACCAGAAAGGATATAGAACAACTGCCTAATTGTTTTTTACGGCTACGGGTCGAAATGCTAAACGTGTTATATATCCTAGAAGCGCTCAGGCATAATGATATGCCAGGACTTCTGCCTGGATGAACCAGAAAGGATATAGAACAACTACCTAATTGTTTTTTACGGCTACGGGTTGAAATGCTAAACGTGTTATATATCCTAGAAGCGCTCAGGCATAATACTATCCCAGGACTTCTACCTGGATGAACCAGAAAGGATATAGAACAACTGCCTAATTGTTTTTTACGGCTACGGGTCGAAATGCTAAACGTGTTATATATCCTAGAAGCGCTGAGGCATAATGATATCATGCCAGGACTTCTGCCTGGATGAACCAGAAAGGATATAGAACAACTACCTAATTGTTTTTTACGGCTACGGGTTGAAATGCTAAACGTGTTATATATCCTAGAAGCGCTCAGGCATAATGATATCATGCCAGGACTTCTACCTGGATGAACCAGAAAGGATATAGAACAACTACCTAATTGTTTTTTTACCGCTACGGGTCGAAATACTAAACGTGTTATATATCCTAGAAGCGCTCAGGCATAATGATATGCCAGGACTTCTACCTGGATGAACCAGAAAGGATATAGAACAACTGCCTATTTTTTTTTTTTACGGCTACAGGTCGAAATGCTAAACGTGTTATATATCCTAGAAGCGCTCAGGCATAATAATATGCCAGGACTTCTACCTGGATGAACCATAAAGGATATAGAACAACTACCTAATTGTTTTTTACGGCTACGGGTTGAAATGCTAAACGTGTTATATATCCTAGAAGCGCTCAGGCATAATAATATGCCAGGACTTCTACCTGGATGAACCAGAAAGGATATAGAACAACTGCCTTTTTTTTTCTACGCGTCGAAGTTCTAAACGTGCTTTTCTTAGAAGCGCTCAGGCTTAATAATATGCCAGGTTCAGCGACTGATTTTAGCTGATTTTGCGGTGCGGAAGAAGGGATAATTTACCCGACTTGTAAACAGATATTTCCTTCAGCCGATTGTGTCTCATGCAGGAGAATGTCATGTCTGCGTTGTTTTGTTTCTACTGAAGTTTTATCAAAAAAAGCTTAAGCGAAAATAGGGAGATCGCAATTTATACTCTTACGAACTATAAATTAGGGCTGACCTGGAAGACGCGTTGAATTGTGCCGCCATCCTTCAAAATATAATGTGGCTGCGTTTGGAGAGACAATTTCCTCTTCCATCCAGATTTACTTGGTATATGTGTTTGCGAGAATCTTCAGACAAGGAATTGGGTATACACTGATTCGAATGGCTTGGCGATACTAAGTGCTTAAGTCTGCTTACCGATTACAACATGTTTTGGAAGTATTGAGAAGCGCGCCAAATGAGGTTGTCACAGTGTTCTCGAGCGAACACGGCGCGACCTGGATTGATAAAATTACCATTACATGCAGCTATCATGCCAGTGATTTCTCCTTTCGTAGCATAGTGAATAGTTTGTGAGCACATCCTCGACTCTCGAAACATTTGTCTTGCGCCGCTATAGAAGTTGCTTCTCCCGCGAACCATAGGTAGATTTCCCGCTTAACATAATGTTTGATAATTTATGCAAAAGTTGACCTCGTGAAAGTCAGCAGTGCATTAATCGACTCAAAAATAAACAGACTTCCTACAGGGTTTCGAACACGGTTTTAATTAAAGTACTTTACGAGCGCTGCGGTAGTTGACCGCAAAAGTGTTACGGTGATGGATACTCAACTGGATGATTACGCCACTTCATAGCAACCAGACGGTACGAATTTTTTAACTTCCGGAGCGCTGAGGCTCGTAGTGTCTCTGGAACAGCTGGTACAGGAAAGTCTTATGTCATAAAGTGTCTCCAGAGGCTAGTGCGGCAAGTTTTTGAAGCCAATGATGCAATACAGGTGATAACTCCAACAGGGAATGCTGCCTATCTCGTTCAAGGCAGTAGAGCTCACAGCTTTCTTGGAGTACGAACAGGTGGAAGGTCTTGCAATGAGTTGACTGTACCTACAGGTCCCTTACTAGAGAAAATTCAAAAAAAGTGCGAAAATCTGAAAGTTCTGGTTGGTGATGAACGATCAATGTTTGGACGCACAACAATGGGCTGGATGGAACAGCATGCACGTTATGCAATCAACAAAGGAGCCAATGCAGATGAGTTATTGGGAGGGATTCCTGTTGCAGTGTTTATGGGAGATGATGTTCAGCTTCCTCCTGTGTGACACCCCCGTGTATATCTCAGATTGCCGTAGTGCACCATCTAACCATGGTCGCTTGGTTTGGACAATGTTTGATAGTGCTGTTGAGCTTACTCAGATTATACGGCAGAATGAATCTGAGCAACAGCTGAGAGATGTGCTGATGTCACTAAGGAATTATCCGACAACACCCCAGCAAATCCATTGGCTACAACAGTTTCAATGGCACAATCTCCGCATGTCGCATGGCCCGGAACTCCTTGCTAGGATTGATGAGCAAGGTCTGTACGTATTTCCCACGCACAGTCTTGAATGGCAGCGTAATAAAACAAAGCTGCTTGAGTGTAACAGACAGCCAAACCACCCAGTAGCAAAGATCAAGGCAGTTCACAATGGCAGACATGCAGTGGATGCTGACAGTAATAAGGCGGGGGGATTGTTACCTCTACTGTATCTTTGCCGTGACAGCAAAGTAATGCTGGTAGTTAACTTAATGGCTGATTGGGGTTTGTACAATGGGGCAGTAGGTACAGTCGTAGACATTTTGTATAAAGATGGCCGCAGACCTACTGATGATCCTGCTCCAGTACCTGATGTGGTTCTGGTGAGGTTTCCAGGATATAGGGGGCCACCGTACGTTAATGAAGATCCGACAGTTGTTCCAATTGTACCAGTAAGTCGTTCCACTGAATGCACATGCCGATGCAAGCGTCTGCAGGTTCCATTGCGACTGGCATGGGGAACAACAATCAACAAATGCCAAGGGATGACTGTGGGTGCCGGAGAAGCATTCAGGTATGTAGTGGTTCAGCCCGGGGACCATGGCTTTGAAGCCAGAAACCCAGGAGCTCTATTTGTGGCATTGTCTAGAGCAAAATCAGCTGGTGGAGAAGGAAGAGATCCTGATTTTGCTTTTCATGAAGATGTACTGGTAAACAATGACAGATTCAGACGTGTGGACACTCCAACTACAAGAGCTAGAGCAGTGGAGATTGATAGACTGCATGTCTTAGCAACTCAGTGTCGGCAGAGAAGGGTGTTAGCACCAACATATAGGGAGGAACCCTTTCTCAGACTCGTAGAGTGGGCTCAATCACAAAGTCATCATTGAGACAATGCTGAATTAGTTGGATCATAAGTGTCTGATCTATGTGTTTTTCAAATACTCCATCTGGCTAACTCATAATTACCCTGACAATAGCCAATGATGTGGTGATGTTTCATTTCAAATGAAGGGCTGACGCCTGTTTTGCTGTAATCGGTCTAGGTGACTGAGGACCTTAGTGGTCATGCATAACAATAAAAGGACCGTTATGCTGTAATTGGTCTAGGTGACCGAAGACCTTAGTGGTCATGCATAACAAATGAAACGGCTGTTGTGCTGTAATCGGTCTAGGTGACCGAGGACCTCAGTGGTCATGCATAACAAATTAGTGAAGGACCGTTATGCTGTAGTCGGTCTAGGTGACTGAGGACCTTAGTGGTCATGCATAACAAATGAAACGACTGTTGTGCTGTAATCGGTCTAGGTGACTGAGGACCGTAGTGGTCATGCATAACAGATGAAAGGAATGTTATGCTGTAATTGGTCTAGCTGACCGAGGACCTTACTGGTCATGCATAACAGATGAAAGGACTGTTATGCTGTAATCGGTCTAGGTGACTGAGGACCTTAGTGGTCATGCATAACAAGTGAAACATCATTATATCTTGTGGTCATGGACAACTAATAGCTTTGTTACTCTGTTTTCAGCCTGTGTGACAGAAAAGATGAAGTAGTTATTTGGTGTGGCCGTCTCAATTTAAAGAGCTAACTTAAACTGTATGGAGTACGTGTTTGTCAGGCTGTACCATGGTAACTGTATTAAGAAACAGCCCAGTTGAGGAACAGCCAAGGAGTTTTAAAAGGTACTGCTGTCATCTTTTTTTCTTAGCCCGGCGACACGAGTGAAGGTGGTCCCTTCATGATACCCCCGCCCTTTTGAGCGGCTAATACGGGGCGAGATCTTGTAAAGATCTTCAAAAATGCCTCGGGGGACCGGGAACCCTCTTGTTTGTCCAGCAACCTGTCTTCTTTAAGAGTAGGATGACAAGACAAATAAATATAGTAAGTAAGATAGGGGGACATTTGAGAACAACTAAACTAAATGAACTACAATAGTATAGAAACCTGCAAGAACCTGCACTTTCCCAAATTAGTGAATATGGGAAAATAAGCTAAAATAAAAGCTTTTAGGTTGTTTTTACGTTGTAGCTAATGCCAAAATGTTATTTACTTGAATCCAGTCTATTCCTTTTTCTCTCCAACAACAATGATATATTAAGAAACATTGTTATTATAGCTGGAAATTTCTTTCCAACCATGTGCACACTCATTGGTTATTTCAATGTCACCTGACATCTAACAATGAAACTTTTTGGTGCCAATATTCTCTAAGCAGGCAACATCGCTAAAATCATTCACATCAGAGGGTAACAGTGCACTATTACCCGTGAATGACCAACAACTGACATTCCAGAGAGGTTTAATGAATTTCCATGCAGCTAAAAATCACTTAAAGACTTAGCCCATGGGAAACAGTTAATTTTGTTTTCCAAGAATCTAAATATTTCCCAGCACCATTCTCATTAGTTACTTCGAGGTCACATGACATCTAACTGTTTCCCACCACAATCTCTGAGGAATTGCCAGGCTAACTGACCAGCTGCTGTGGAAATTGGAGAATGACTATATGAATGGTTAGGTACGTTAGGTACAGTGCCAAAGTTGCATTGATAACTGTGGTGATCTTCCCTGAATTTATTTCTTCATTCTGCATTTCCAGTATATGAAATTAATGTATTTATTATACCATATATAACTTTGTTGTGTGAATTCACCTTGGATAAGTCAATCTTTTCTTGTGCTGTTTTAAAGTTATAGAGTTTTAGTTTTAGTTTCAACTTTTAAGACCTTTTTCTTTCCTGCTCTTTAAACCTTATCTAACTACGTTGTACTTTTTTTCGTAGTTTTCTTTGACTCCTCTTCTGCCTTTGTCGGGAGTGGGTTGCGGCTACACGTAGGCTAGACTACATCCCGATACCGACTGGGGCGTATCAGTATTTGCAACGAGGTTATATCGTATTGTGTACCAGTGTGAATAAAACGATCTTCATCATCATCATTATTATCGTTATCATTATTGTAATGAAATCGGGAGCTCCGCTTTTAGGCTTGGCTAAATCTATATATTAATATTAAATAACTTTTAAACTAATTTACACAAAATAACTTCCTTTTACAACTTGTCGAAGCGTATTTGATTTCTCAGATAACTCCATAAGCAACTCAAATATTTTTATAAATCGATTTTTTCAATCTAGCAAAATCAGCATATTCAAAACTCACATTTAACAGATCATATATCTTGTTAAGCTCACTTTTTAGAAAATTAGCTCTCGATGTCATACTTCGTAGCGTTTTTATCTAAACATTATACTAAATGAAAGAATCATATTGTATTGTAGATAAAAGAGTAACCCCTTGCACAGAGCTAAGCGGTACCCAGAAAGATAAAAGAGGGCGCACTCAATTCTTTTGTAGATGCGCAGTTTGCGGAAATAAAAAAGTTAGGTATGTAAAAACGGGACCGACAGGAACAGTTTCTCAAACTGGAAGTGGGACTAAAAGAAAAACAAAAAAACGAAAGTCGTAAGCATCAAAAAACTAATGGGCCCGTCTGCGAAGGTGGGCAAACAAATTGGAGGTGATGTCTTTGACACTGTTGTCGGAACAGCCGCAGATGCATTTGTTGAACATGCTTTGCCTTGGATGGGCCACAAAGCAGTTGAGATGGGTCGGTATGGAAAAGTGAATTAATGAGAAATAAAAAACTACAAAAGAAAGCAGTAAATTATGGGATTAATAAACTAACTCCATTTATTCAAGATTCTGTTGGAACAGCAATGGACCAGCTGTCTACTAAAGTAAGACCCAAAAAGAAATATAAAACTGATAGAAAGGATTTAGACGGTAGAAGTGGTCGAGGTATTGATCCAATGACTGTTGTAAAAAAAGCGCCAGATATCGCAATGAAAACAACGCAAACACTTATTCCATCTTTGAAACCAGTTTACGATAGATATAAATATGGGGATATTATGAAGTCCGCTTTTGGAAGTGAACATGGAATTACATCTAGTAAGTTTTGGAGACGGCCAACAGCAGCGGAAGAGAAAGCAAAGGGAATAATACGCAAAGGTAGTAATCCTGAATTATTCTTTGCGTTTAACAAAGATGGAAAACGCTTTAGACAATATAAGTCAACATTTGTCAATAAAAACCCAGAAGCTTTAACAGATATGAACAACCTTATTTCATCTTATCTAGATACATGGCCAGAGGTCATAAGAAATAAGTATGGAATTATCATTGATGAGCACTTCTGGGAAAATAATCCGTTACTAATGGAAGGAAGTGGAGTTGATATTCACAAATGGATTGGAAAACTTCCAAGACCAAAAGCAGGATGGACTCTAGGAAAGTACAAATATATGGGTCCATACAATCCTCCAGAAAAACAATTAAGTTATGATCAAAACACTGGAGAAGTGACAGAGTGGAGAGTTAAACGATATAACAAAGTCGATGAGATAGCAGCATATGATGATATCTGTTACGACATGGGTCGCCCCAAAGGTGATTGCGACAGAGAAATGGTACAGTCATTGGATGAGATTCCATATGGTGAAATGCCAAAGTGGGGCTCAACTGCAAGATTCTTTATTAATACGAAGAAAAAACTTGGACTTGGCCCTCAAAAAAACGCGTGTCGGCGTTGAGTAGTGATTGGTCTCAACAATTAGCCGACGAACTTCACAAACCAATCACACGAAACTTTCAAAAGAGATCAGTGGTGTCAAACGGGATTGATGAAATCTGGGCTGCTGATTTAGTTGAAATGCAAAAGTTTAGTAAGTGGAACAAAGGGGTAAAGTATCTGTTCATGGTTATAGACGTATTTAGCAAGTATGGATGGATAAGGAGTCTAAAAGACAAGAAAACTGAAACTGTCAGTAAAGCATTTGATGACATATTCAAAAGTACACGTAAACCACAAATGCTATGGACAGATAAAGGTTCTGAGTTTATCAGTAAACATTTCAAAGATTTTCTGAAGAGTAAAGGAATCACACTGTATCACAGCGAAAACGAAGAAAAATCTAGTGTTGTTGAGAGATGGAATAAAACAATGAAAAATAGAATGTGGAAGATGTTTACTGTGAATAACAACACTGTTTACTTTGATAAGATTGATAAACTAGTTAATGATTACAACAACACAAGGCATTCTAGCATAAAAATGACTCCTGTTGAAGCAAGTAAAAAGAAAAATGAAAGTAAAGTTTGGTCTAATTTGTACGGCGATTCTATTTACTTGAAACCTGGTAAACCAGCGTTTGCGATTGGCGATAAAGTTAGAATTTCTAAGTAAAAGAGGCAAGTATTTGATAAGGTTAGGCCCGGTTCAGACGCCGTACTTTTCATGAGCCGAACCTAATTCGAATTAAGACCGACCCAAATTATTTAGACCGGGCTAAATTGATTCAGACGCCGATCTTATTCCAGCCGAACTAAATTCAAAATCATTCACAAAAGGAGAAAAATGCTCATTTCGCTCAGCGGTGTTTGTAAACATGGCGGACAACAACGATGCACGAATTAAAGCTATTCTCCTGCGAAAAATTAAAAATTCTGCAAACAGGAGGAGAATGTTGCGAAATGCATTGAGCTATTTAACTACAAAGAGAAGACAACTGATAAATGTATGTATACTCAGTCTTCTTTTGGTATCGTCGCGTGGAATTGCGGTGACAAACAAGTACAAGCGTTCTTGCCGTCGACTGGAAAGAAACAACGGCTGGTTTAACCTGGTTTGGTCAACCTATTCAGAGCAACGCTTCAAGAAAACCTTTCGGGTGTCACGTGAAACATTTAGCTTTATTCTAGTTCGAATCAGGCATGCCCTGGAGAGGGATACCGTCAACGAGGAACCAATATCACCGGAGTGTCGTTTGGCGATCTGCCTTTACCGTCTCGCCAGAGGAGACTACTACTATACCATTGCGGAAATGACGGGCTTGGGAGTGTCTTCAGTTTGTACAATATGCAGTGAGGTAACGAGAGCAATCGTTGAAAACATGTGGGAGGATTGTGTAAATAAGCATTTACCTAAAACACCAGAAGAGTTCAAAACAAAGATTGTAGATATGGAGGAATTGTGGCAATTCCCTTATTGTTGGTCAGCTGTTGATGGCTGCCACATACCAATTAAGTGCCCGCCTGGCGGACTGGAATCCTGTAAGGAATACCACAACTTTAAGAATTTTTATTCTATAGTGATGATGGCATTGGTAGACTCGAAATGTCGCTTCATTTGGGGTACCTGTGGGTTTCCAGGCAACTCACACGATGCAGTTATATTTCATTCCACACAACTTTGGTCTGACATTAAAGAAGGAAACTTTATTCCTGAAATAGCAGCAAACCTTAATGGAGTACTTGTGCCCCCCTTAGTGGTTGGTGATTCAGCATTCCCCTTCCAACCATGGCTAATGAAACCATATGGCAATGCTGTTCTCACACCAGAGCAAAGATACTTTAACTATCGCCTTAGTAGGGCTAGAATGGTTACTGAAGAGTGTTATGGACAACTCAAGGGGAGGTGGCGAATTCTCTTAAGAAAGTGTGAGGGCAGCAAAGAAGAAGTCAGAGTGGCTACCCTTGCATGCATGGTTTTACACAATGTATGCATTGATAGAGGGGACACCATTTCAAAAAAGTTGAATTTAACTGTTGATCTAGTTACAAATCAAAGGCGAGATAGGCAGCAGATCTGTGAATTACTCCAGATGACATCCTGTGAGAAGATTAGAGACTCCAGCCTCCAAGCTAATGTAATACGCAACGCCCTTGCAGCAAAACTCTTTCTGGAGAAACAGACAGGTCTAGTATGTTAATTCCAAAGGAGGAGGCCCAGCTACTCTTAAATAATAACGAAACTGTCTTTTAAGGCTGATTTTGAATTACATCTTAATGGGCTGTTTTAAAAACCCACATTGAATAATGGCAAGCTAGTGTTAAGGAGTAGCCTCTCACACAGGCGTTTTCAAGGGAGCTCATATTTCGTCCCCACAAACGCCTGCTAAACCCAGAACAACATTCCATTCCCATAGCCTGCGACTAAATCTTACTTTTCACGCTCTGAGTGTGACATTTATTAGAGGTCATATAGCTTCCTTGTGTTTCCTCTAAATCGAGTAATTTTTGGGTTACCTGCGGTCAAGGTCAACTTTCTAGAATTTGGAAAGTACAATGTGACTGGCTAAGCTTGAGAAAGGAATGTTTTCTTGGTTGAGCAGGCGTTTCTGGGGAGGGACAAAATACAAGCTCCCCGAAAAATGCCTGCGTGGGAGGCTAGTTAAGGAGGTGAGGTGACTAACAAGGGCATCCATTTAACTTAACATTAACTTGAACGTTTAATTTCCCAATTTGTGAAAGTGATTGACATAAATTCCATCTTGTTGCTGTTTACATTTAAAGTTCAAAACAGACTTAAGGAAAAGTAGTATTGAAGTAATGTATACAATCAACACCAGTCTCACTTGTAGGCCAGGACACTCAACACACAACACTTAACTGCACAAATGCAGGTCTACTGTACAAATTGTCTAATGGGGCCCAGTAAGGCCCATTCAGACATTGTAGTTGTGGGGTCTTTCCTTTCATAAAAATTGATCACATTAATTTAACTTAATAGTTCTTTAACCCTTTAGACCCTAACATCAAAATTTGAATTCTCATTTGCTGCCCCTATTCATTTGCTACAGAAGTAGTGGGGAGAAGTTGATAAATATCAAGCAAATTCATCTTGTGTGATCATGTCCGTAATTCTCATGACCACTCTGTTTTACAAAGCATGGATGTTACAAGGAGAAATTTGATGGTGATCACCCTTAGGGCTTAAAGGGTTAATAGTGTATGTAGTTGAGTTGGTATTTTGGTTAAAAGGTTGTTGGGTGTCCTGTAAATGCCAACATTTTAGATAAATTACTAGAAACTGCTCCTAAAAGAGTACATGCCAGCAGAATGCCCAGTTTCAAATTTCTGGGTAGAACCAACACAACTGTCAACATTTCTTGGTCTTTCTACTGTAACATAGAGCCATAAACAGCCCTCTTTAGCTTGGGTTTTGTTTTGCCATAGAAGACAATGTAATAAAAGTGAACTCAACTGTTCCTTTTCTTTTTGTGCATGAATATTTCAGCCACAATGAATAAAAAGGGAAAATTCCCTTGAGAATGTCAAATGGCCTACAAAAGACATCTCATCTGCCTATTCTGTGGTAGTTACATGTGTTTAATTTGTGAAGAAAATCATGCAAGATGCTTTTTTATTATTTCTTGTTGTTGTGTTTAAAGGGTTGAATCCAGAGTAACTGTTAATTCTCATTTTTGCAGCAAAAAGGATTACTTCTTGTTGACTTAGAAAACTACCTGCAGACTTACACTTCAAACAGTTTCCCAGAACCCACTTAATGTAATCATAATTAACTCACAATCAGCAGAGAGAGTTTGTAAAGGATAATATTTGTTCAGCTTAAGTCAGTTCATAATAAAGCAGTTAGTAGCAACACAACATTTTGTTTGAATCTTTAACTGTAGAGTGGTCAATTATTAATATACAATCAGAAGTTACCGTCACGTCAGTTTCTGTGTAAAATTATGATACTGCAAAAAAAAAAACAAATTTGTTCCACTATTTTCTTGTGTATAAGTAGGAGATGGCAGAAAATACCTCACCACTCTATTATCCTTGCCTATAAAAACTGAAAACAATTAAAGGGACCGGTAAACAGGATTGTCAGATGTGGTACGTGATGATGCGGGGGAAATGGGTCGAAACTGGTAATTTTGAACACCCTGGTTCATGCCACCTTCTGGGGCAAAAGCATGTGGTTGTGCATGCTGCAGAGAGAGCCCATCATTAAAACTACAGGGAGGTGAACTAAAACCCAAATTTCCTACTGCAGAACCATGACTCTGACCCCACGATGGCTGTTGATTTCCACATGAAAGCATCATTTGCATTAATTTTAACTCACGCTCCCGTGATTTTTCCATATCATCTTTGATAAAATTTATAAGGCCCTTTGCAGGATCTTTCTCTGCAATGGTTTTCATTAGTTTAATGGCTTCACAGATTGGATCATCCCGGTTACTTTTTCGCTTTGGCTGTTTTATAGGCACAAACACATTCGTGCTTTGGTTGCTTGATGATGCTTTACTTTCAGATGTATCCTCAGTTGGTGTACTACACGTGGGAACCTGCGTACGATAAAACTGAGTTGGTTCTATGGCTTGCTCAGGCTGGCAATAATCCCTACTTTTGACAATCTCGTACAGCTTCTGAAACCATTCTCCATAGCTTTTATCTTCTTGGAATCTTTTAATCCCAGTGCCAGACTTAATGGTAAGAGCAGCTTTTTTACACTCTGAAACACACTTTTTGAACTTTGATCTCAGTTGATCAATGGTGAAGTAGAAATTTTCCTCTCTTGCAGCAGTCCTCTTTTTCATTTCATCACGAATTCTCCCATAGATTTCCCCATTCTGTTGACATTTAATGTTCCTAAATATCAGCTTTGTCTTGTACTCATCAGTGCTCACAATGATATCAATAAAGTCATTGAGCAGCTCTTGAGACCACCTTGGCTTTCTTCCTGGTTTTTTCTGCTTCTTGTTTGATGACTTCCCACACTTATCTTTGTGTTCTTCTACATCCTCTTCCGAGTCTGAAAGTCGGTCCTGTTCTTCACAACTGTTACAGAGATGAAAAAATTAATCATAACAACATTGTTTGTGTTGGATTACCAAAGACAAAACAAATGATAATGTTATCATCACTTTAGGGAAATTGTAAGTATTTGTGGTGACTGAAGATGGTCACTGAAAGAATGTATAGGCTCATTCATTACTTTAGTATTGGAAAGGACACAAGAGTGACTATAGGCCAGTGGCTTCAAAATATGAAACTTTGTGTTTATTCATTTTGGTCACAAAATGTTACTGCAGTACCTTCACTGACATAATTTTCCAGAAAAGAGGTTGGGGGAGGGATGAAAATGATTCTGGCTGTCCAGATACTGGCTTCTCTTGGGTAACCTAGGGTTAGAACTAATATAGTACTGCTTTTGCAATATTATTAACTATTTATTGTACTTAATTTTAAAATAGGGATTTGTTGATCCAGTTTCAAAGAAATGAACTTTGTACGGTGTTGAGTACATTAGAATAGTATTTCCTACACATCATATTATTCGTGGCTTTTTGAGATACAGTAGAACCCCGGTACATATGTAACTCGAACTCTGAAGGGAAACGAAAAACAGAGTTAGCGGGGTAAATTTCAGCGAAATTTTGATCAAGGGAAAGGAAATTTAGTTGGAATTACAATTTAGTTCGAGTAAGCGGGGAATTCGAGTTATCCTAGTTCGAGTTATCGAGGTTCTACTGTACTTCTAATATCTTGAAAGACACAGTTAACTGCAGCAATAATAAACTCTGCTACCCGCAACTCTTATATTAATCAAACGATCAACACGTACTTGACTTTTTCTTGATCGGGCTGTTCCTTTTTCCCGCCATCGCCAATAATTTTTTCCCGAAAACAGGGCTCGCAGTACCCAACACATCGTCCCGCGGCCCATCTCTCTGTGTTTTCGTCAAGTTCGAATGTTCAGCACTTATTACAGATTGGAATTGTGCATTTTAAACAAGTGTATTTTGTGTTTGAGAAACAGGAGCTGCACATATAGTCCCTGGCGAGGCTTGCCCTCCATGCCGCCATTTCTGTTGACAAATACGCTCCACAACGCATGCTCCCTGAGTTAAACTGCTTGCAAAATACCTTATAATAATTTATGCATTAGGTTCGGTACATGAAAAGTTCGGCGTCTGAATCAAAGCCGTTCCAAAGGCGTTCCACAGTCGAAATTCCCGGCCGGGCTAGGCGAAAAGAACGGCTGAGCCGTTCCAAATTGAAATAGGCGTTCCTAATTGATTCAGACGCCGAACTTTTCATGAACTTAATTCAGTGTATTAGGTTCGGCTCATGAAAAGTACGGCGTCTGAACCGGGCCTTACACACCAAACTGGACAGAGGAGATATTTATGATTGATAAAGTTTTACCAACAAAACCTGTTACGTATAGCATTGTCGATCTGATGGGAGAACCAATTAAAGGTTCTTTCTACGAGCAAGAATTGCAAAAAGCAAAACAGCAGACATTTAGAATAGAAAAAGTGATCAGACGAGATAATAAGAAAAAGATGGCATTAGTGAAATGGAGTGGTTATCGTGATAAATTTAACTCATGGGTGAGTTCTAAGGATTTGGTTGATTTTTAATACAAATGATGTATTAAAAACATAAATCCTAATATTACTCAGTTACTTCCTCTTCTTCAACAATTAAATCTTCAATATTATCATCCTCACTTTCGTTATTCTCTTCAATATCGCTTTGCTCATCTTCCTCTTCAATTTTTAGTAAAGACTCTCGAGGTTTTAATAGTTTGACATAGCACTCTTGAACTTTTATTTGTAAAGATGTAACAGTTTTACTTATGAAAATTCCTTCGATTATTAAAGCCATTTTAACATTGCAGTACTGATCAAGATATTTAAAAGGATTTATATCCTTCTTTCCCTTTGTCTTAAACAGAGAAAGAATCTTCTTTGATTTTTCTGAGTAAATAAGTTTTGCGTAGAGAACTGGCGCGGCTGAAGTGTCTCTCTTAGTTTTCTTTTTTCCTTTCCTGTCGGTATACTCAACCTGTTTGTAATAAAATGGCTCAGAGAGAGATGATGCTAGATCCGCACCGTATTCACTCTCTAGATGTTGCTGGCAAATAGTTGTTATATTGTTTATAACATCAAAAAATGCCTTTTCTTGTGTGTTTGGCTCGCTATCTTTACTCCAGAGGCAAACCGGAATACTATATCCAACTAACTTACCTGTTTCTTGGTTTTTCTTCTCATTTACTCCAAAAGAGAAAAGAAGTGGAGTTTCGATAATAAGTTGCCCTTTCTTTCCATTTGAATATTTAACTTCAATTGGAATACGTTTGTATTTAATTTTAGAATCTTTGACTTTGTATTCCTTTGCTTCCTTAAAGATAATGTTGTCTGGGGTTAAATCTTCGTAACTTGTGATTTGCATTTTTATTATTATTTAAATTAACTTTTAAGCTATTTTTTTCTTTCTTCTAAAAGTGTTGATATTTTCATAAACTGTCTTCCAATATGAGAAAAAAACATCCCATTTTCACCTCTACTTATTTTCATTACAGAAACGCGCCCATTGAAAAACGTCGCCCGTGAAAAGTGGGGTACCCAAAAACGAGGGTTCAAAGACTACCGTCGTTTTCGGTCTCTTACGAACTTCTTAGCGGTTAACTATTCTCACACTTTCAAGAGACAATGCAGAAAAAATAGAAGTAGGTTGCTATTGTTTTAAGTGTTGGAATGTCTGTCATTGCTACAAAGAAGAAAATGTTTAATATGCAAAGAGAAGCAAGTTTTCTTTCTCGTGCACTAACATAAAACTCTCGCGAATTCGGTAGTCTCGTGCGAATTGTTTCGATGACAAAACAATTAAAGCTTATCAGAAACCAAAGTATTCTTCACTTAAAAACTCATCTTCACGAAAATCACTCGATAAGATTGAATGAAAATGTTTGCAGCGTTTATAAATATTGTTATCAGAAGCGGTATTGTAGTTGTTTTCAAAAGACGGATTAG
Source organism: Porites lutea (assembly GCF_958299795.1). Classification (NCBI taxonomy): domain Eukaryota; kingdom Metazoa; phylum Cnidaria; class Anthozoa; order Scleractinia; family Poritidae; genus Porites; species Porites lutea. The sequence continues at coordinate 21,410,571 of NC_133210.1, read as the reverse complement.
ATTGCTGTTTAGGTTTGGCCATTAAATATGTAGTTATAGCGTTCGTAAATAAAGTATCGCTCTTAATTTTGCCTTATATTGTGCTAAAATCAATATCTTAAATGAAGAATTATAAGTGAGAGTGCTTTTTCGTCGAATTTGCCCGTAAATTTTAAGGTTTATAATACTATCCAAAACCCGCGACAAAATGTAAACAAACTATTAACGAATCGGTTGCGCTCATATTTCATCGATCGATTCGAACCATGAAGTTTGTAAAGGTAAAAATTCATTTTAAGTCAGTGCATTGAATTATTTACGGCAAAATCAACAACAATCATCGAGGATTTTTCAATTTTGAAGCGTTTAACAGCAAAAAGTCACATGCTAATTCGGAGTAAATTTAGACAGTTTTTAAACAGACTGAGCTATTGTTAGTCGTGTGAAGTTCTATTCTTTATCGAAGAATAAGCAAATGTTGCGGCTGTCTGAGCAGGAACAATAAACAGGAAAGGGATATACCTAGGCGATTTCTTGATTGACACTAAATTAACTTCATTTTTCACTTATTTGCATTTTCACGATCGACGTTTTTGAATGGGCGCGTTTCTGTAATGACTATGAGAAAATCATAGTCATTAAGTTCCTTTAATAATTTCTATTTCTTGTTTTTTTTTCACTAGTTTTTGAATCCATCTTATTTTTAGGTCATATAATTTTTACACGAAAATTTATTTTTGTGGGAGATCCCCTAATTACTCATTCTCACACAACTCATCAAAAATTCAGCAAATGGGGATTTCCCTAATGTTATTCTGGATTCACTTTCATATTAGAGTAGTAATAAGAGGATGATTTCCACATCTCTCTCACTGGTACTTTACCGTCATTCCCGCGAGCCGAGCGAAGCGAGGCGAGCTATTGTTTTTGTCAATTTTCATTTAATTCTCCAAATGATATAAAAAGGCAGAAAATTATAGAAAATAAACAGGGGAAAATTTTAATGGTTAAAGGTAAAATAAACAGAAAATCACAGAAATTTAACATAACTTTTTTCAGTGCCACTTTTGAAAAGAGTACAAAATTAATGACAGAAAATAAACAGGGGAGAATTTTAATGGTTAATGACAGGATTAATCAGGGGAATGACGGGAAAAAGTACCAGTGAGTTGAGGTGGAAGGCATCCTCTTATTACTACTCACAAGCGAACTCCATTTAAAAAAGTTAAGGTCAGACTCGCCTAAGTTACTGAGATCGACCGGAGTCTTTAGGCGGAAAAAGGAATATGAAAGAAAAAATGGCAAGCTTGTTCTCGTCAACAGGGCTTGACCAAATTTTAGCATGATCGTGATCATACTGACATAGAAAAAGATAAGCACCAATGGTTCTGACTTTAGAAGAAAATTGTTCTTGTTCTCGGGTGCAACAAGACAAATATCACTTCGTTCGAAAATATCACGCCGTTTCCTACAATGCGCAAATTTAAGGGCTGTTCTTGTAGAGACTGATAAATCTGACTCGTCGTGGTTGTACTGGAGGTGCTCTATGTTCGAAATTTCTTGCGATGCCTCTTCAGTAAAAGATACTTTTACCGTAAAGGGATCGAATACTTGTAATGGAGACACATAGAATATCATTGACGATACATTTCGAAATTTCTTCGAGTTCACAAACTTGATATTGATCCACTGAAATTTTAATAAATGACACTTCTTGTGCCTGTTATTGAGGTTATTTCGGGGGTATCCAAACTTTTAGGATGTGTAATATAGATTTAGCCAGGGCTAAAAGCGAAGCTCCCATTAATAAATTTATAATTTAAATCAAACAATAAACTTGTAATCCACAAATCAGTTAACTTATAGGCACATATGTGACTTTTTAGGGAAAGCTAAGGCTAAATGATTTTAGAGTGAAAAAAAAAATCGTACATCGAATTGATAGCCATATAAATAGAGGATATTACACGGTGGCGCGAAGATATGAATTTTATTTTCGGTGGCAAAACAATATTTTACGAACGAGCGCAGCCAGTGAGTAAAATATTGTTTTTGCCACGAGAAAATAAAATTCATATCTTCAAGCCGCCGTGTAATGTTCTTTTTATTATATAGACAAAAAGACATCGATAAAATAATAGATTTTTATTCGCCAAAAAATAGTTGTGACGGCCCAAATTTACAGTATAGCGATATCAGACATTGTTTACAATAATCTTGAGAAATAACACTGAGCTGAATAGGGCTCCAAAATGACAAAATATAAGCAAAGCTTTGAAAAATGTGTTATTAAAATTCAAAAGACGCAAGACGCCTACAAATTTTGGAGGGAAATTACCGAAACTACGTCATCGATAAACTCACGTGTGAGATTATGGAAAATAAACCACTCGGGTCCCGGATGTAGATTTTATGAATTTTACGAGTGGTATATTTTCCAGTAAAACATTCGTGTCCATATATATATATATATATATATATATATATATATATATATATACCCAAAAAATAGCAATCATCTTCGATCACATCTTGATCACAGTAGATTAGGCCTGGAAAACGAATTCTTGGAAAACAAATCAGGCTGAACTTTTTCCGTTCGACAAGTTTACTTAACAAAATCTTGCCAACAACTCTGGGTACGTGTAAACCAACATTTCATACTTTAATACATTACATCTGAGGTGAAACAGTAATATGAGGGGCTGTTTTTATCATACAGACCTCAGACAAAATGCAGTATTTCACAATTTTTCAAGACAAATTGCACTCATTCAATACCGTATTCAGAACCGTACGACGCACGCGTGGGCTTTTAGCAAGACCGTTCAAAAAAATTCCAAAATCACCTATACGGCCAGCCGGTTCTCACTTTTGACAAGCGCCAAATTGTCAGTGAACATTAAAAGAGTTACGCTTCAACATAATAGAGAATTTATTGTTTTTTTTTTTATTTAATGGTTTTATGAACGATGTGTAATCTTGAAAAGCGTTTGATACGCGCGGCATTTTGAGTACTCCTGCAAGCGATGTTTATGAACGACTGAAAACAAACGGCTAAGCCATTAAAATTGCAAAAGACTACTAACAATCAATAAAAGAAATGTAATTCGGTGAAACATTTACAGAGACAACAATTTTCATTCACGAAGACAAGTATTAAAGCGTCTCTAAAAATCCTGAGTCTTTAAGCTTAAGCTTAAGGCTTTTAGCCGGCTTCCTGATGTTTACTGTTTTCAAAGATGACTTCGAGGCAAGAAAGTCGCTCAAAGCTTTCTTTCTACAGCCAAAATTATAACCAAATACTCTTAGGAACGTTTTTTTCTTTCTATTTGGGGAGAGAAAATATCGAATAAAGGCTTTTTAAAGCTCTGTAAGCTTATATCAAACCTCATACTAGATCAGATCATACGAACGTGCATAAACTGGCCTCATAAACTGTGCTCGACTTCATGACATTAGGTATAAAAAAACAAACACATACAATATATACAATAATCACTCAGGCTTACCATTCGAGATGCAGCTCCTGAGAGCTATCAAGTAAGGCCAGAATCGCTCGAGGGACTTTCCAACCCGTATCCAACAAGGTGAAAAACGAAAACGATGTCATCCGAAATCGGATTTCCAACTTTGACAAGCGGCGCATTTTTCAACCAAAAATTCAATTCAAACTCAAATTCAAATTCAAACATCACAAGTGGACAAAAAACTCTGTCACCATCAGCTGTCGAAGTAAACAAGTTTCAAGATGCTGTATAAATTTTCTTCATGAACTCACCTGTCAAATTTTGACCAATCAGAGCATAAAAATTGGACGGTCGTAGAGCGTGATCAACGCGTGACTATGGTGAGAAAAGTGAAAAGCCTCTGTGTATTTTTAAATGACTGGCTGAATTTCTGCGTCCGAGATCAGTTTGAAATCAAAATGTTAATAGCGCGGGGCCATAGTGACATTAACACAACACTTTCTGTCATCATGTCATTATTTTGCTGCCGTTCTCTTTGCCTTTGTATTTCTCTTTCGCGTTGCCTTTGTCTATTAATTCTAGCCCTGTCTCGTTCTGCTTGCCGTCGTTTTTCACTATAATTTTCTCTCCTTCTTCTCGCCCTGACTCTTTCTACTTGCCGACTTTCTTCGCTAAAATTTTGTCTTCTTCTTCTACTTCTAACGCGCTCTCTTTGGCGATCGTCTTCGCTTGCTCTACGCGTGTTGACTGTTGCTCTCTGCCGTTCACCTTCTCGTTGCTCTCTGCTTAAAACCTGTCGTCTACCCGCTAAATTCTCTCTGCCTTTGTTTATTGACATAATGGCTTCCGTAAGTTGTAATAAAAAGTTACAAAGGCTCTGTCGAAAAATCTTTTTTCTAAGTTGCTTTGAAATTTGTTGCGCGATTTTGCGCGATATAATTGCGCGACGTTGCGCCATGCGATTTCCCGCCAAAAAGTCTCTACTTTCCCCTACCCCAAGAGTCCATGCGGACTACTTTCCACTACCCGGAAAGTCCGTACGGACGGACGTACGCTACGTCATAACCAAAATTTCTCGGATGGATAGTTTACCAAATTATCTTAGTTATGGTGCTCCGCTAAAAACTTTAAAACAAGTCTCAAAGGACGAATTTGGATCAATATCTTCACCAAAATCGTTGACGATTTCGGTAAGTAGAGAATGCTCGTTCACTTCGATGTATTCGATCGTCTTAGTAGGGATTTGCAATTTGCTTTCTCGATACAAAGGAACGTCCTCTTTCAGAACAAAGTGTGAACGTTTGTTAAGTTTAGTGGAACATGGTGGGTCGAAATGATTTTCAACAATTCGTAGGGATGTGTTTCGATAGGACGTTTTTCGTCCAGGGTTCGGAAGTGTAGTAATCATGCGACTGATTTGGACAAACACACGCCTTGTGGCCGACTACGCCACATCTGCACGAAGGCGGGGTCCTGCGATGTGAACCCTCCAGCATAACGACGGTGATAAGGCTGCACTGATGATGGAGAATTCCTATCACGATTTGCGAAATTTGGGCGAAAACCATCCCTTAAAGACTTTGTTTCATCTGTTAAATCCTGACTCAATTTGTCGTGTAGTAACGTGTAAAGTGGATTTTCTTTACAATTGTTCAAGTTGCTTCGGCTGTCTGCAATAGTGCGATCAGCAAATTCAGTACGGCGTGCCAAATTTACTGCTGTGAGGTATTCTTTTGGCTGATGCATCAAACGTCACGTTTAATGTCGGCACACAACCCGTTAGCGAAATAGTAATACTGGTCTTCTTCAGATACACCTAGTCGTCGACAAATGGTGTCGATAAATTCGTTGTAAGAATCCAAAGATTCATGGAGACCCTGTTGTCTCGAAATGAGTGACTGTCGTAACGTACTGCCATTTCAAATCATCGGATAAAAATCGTTCTTTTAACGCTTTAGTTAAGAGATCGAAAGTTTTTCGTGTCTCTGGTTCGAGAGAGAAATAAAACGTCTCGGCAAGTCCCGTTAAATGACATACTAAGTTAGCGGCCAAACATGCCGAATCTAGTTTGCGATCGCAGCCCTTAAACTGAGTTTCAAATTTCTCAAGCCAGCAGTAAATATCCTGTGATTCGCTACCGGAAAATAGTTCCAAACGTTCTTCAGCGCAGTCGTGGTGTGTTATGTCATCTGTCAGTAAAATAACCGGAGTAATCATTTTGTCTTCTTATAAGCTGATCCAACTTACGCAACGCTTCCTCAAAAGACATATTGGACTGACACTTAAGAATTCACGCTATATAGATTAAACTATGTCTAAATCATAAAAGTTATAATTTTAAGATTTGCTTAAAACAAGATAATGAGCATAGTAAGATATAGAAAGCAGGAACAAAAGTGAACAAAAGTCATTTAAAAGTTCGCCATTAACGAAGTCTTTATGCTGAACCGAGTCCGCAGGCGTCACTGACGCGGGCAGTTCTCTGTAAATATGGATCCGAGGTCCTTTTCGTTACGTGGCTTGCGATAATCGTCATATTATCAAGTAAGGGGAGAGCTACGAAGAATGATCGAGCCATCAAATAATCTTCAGCAACTCTTTCCTACCAGTGATGAGGAACTTTACTCGCTCGTTGGAGTCGACGAGGCGAGAGGTACCAGAATCGTAGCA